>NC_057743.1:8419519-8473540 GCF_004010195.1 Chiloscyllium plagiosum | reverse complement strand
AAAATAATTTATGAACAATATATCAAGTTGGAGTGGATCAAAAGTAATATGAACAAACATTGAGTTTTTATTTTATTAAATTAAAAGTATGGAAATAATTCACCAGAATGACTCTGAAATCCTGGGAAGTAACACAAAGTATGTGCTGCAGGTTGATTTGTTCTTGGATACATACATTAAAAAAAAGTGTTGATTTTTATAAGTGGTTTCTGATAAAAGCAGAGGGAATGCTGTCCTTACAATAGTCTGTACTTCATAAAAACATATTGTATCAGAATTTTATAATCTGTTAGTATGCAATTTGAGGTTTGTTCTGCTGCTGAATGAGCCTATTTCCCTCCTTGCATCATGAAAGCATCCCAAGCTTTGAGGTAAGCCATCTAGTGGAATTTGAGAAATGGCAACTAGCTGCAAATCACAATTGAAAGGAGCAAAATTTGTGTTCTAGTATGCTAACAGTGATCATAAGCTTGATCATGTTACTGAGAAAGAGACATGTCAAAGCTTTTTGTCATACACTCATCAAGACAAATGTAAAAATGCCAAATTCAAATGATTACTGCAATTTTTATTATAGGAGAAGGTGCTGATTGCCATTTCGAGTTGGCTTCACAACCAACATGGTCAAGGAGAAAACAATGGAAAGGTCTGCATTCCCCAAGCTTCCCAGTAATTTAAAGAAGCCCTGAGACTAGGCAGGTCTATGTATGAGGAGAAAGTGAGGACTGCAGATGCTGGGATCAGAGCTTAAAAATGTGTTGCTGGAAAAGTGCAGCAGGTCAGGCAGCATCAAAGGAGAAGGAGAATCGACGTTTCGGGCATAAGCCCTTCTTCAGGAATGAGGAGGGTGTGCCAAGCAGGCTAAGATAAAAGGTATGGAGGAGGGACTTGGGGGAGTGTCGTTGGAAATGCGATAGGTGGAAGGAGGTTAAGGTGAGGGTGATTGGCCAGAGAGGGGGTGGGGGCAGAGAGGTCAGGAAGAAGATTGGAGGTCAAGAAGACGGTGCTGAGTCTGAGGGTTGGGACTGAGAAAAGGGGGAGGGGAAATGAGGAAGCTGGAGAAATCTGTATTCATCCCTTGTGGTTGGAGGGTTCCTAGGCGGAAGATGAGTCGCTCTTCCTCCTGGCGTCGTGTTGCCATGGTCTGGCGATGGGGGAGGCCAAGGACCTGCATGTTCTTGGCGGAGTGGGAGGGGGAGTTAAAGTGTTCAGCCACGGGGCGGTTGGGTTGGTTGGTGCGCGTATCCCAGAGGTGTTCTCTGAAACGTTCCGCAAATAGGCAGCCTGTCTCCCCAATGTATAGGAGGCCATATCGGGTGCAGCGGATGCAGTAAATGATGTGTGTGGAGGTGTAGGTGAATTTCTGATGGATATTGAAGGATCCCTTGGGGCCTTGGAGGGAAATGAGGGGGGAGGTGTGGGCGTAAGTTTTGCATTTTTTGCGGTTGCAGGGGAAGGTGCCGGGAGTGGAGGTTGGGTTGATGGGGGGGGAGTGTGGATCTGACAAGAGAGTCGCGGAGGGAGTGGTCTTTCATCCTTCGTCATTTCCGCCACCTCCAAACGGACCCCACCATCAAGGGTTTCCCTCCCCACCCCTATCAGTGTTCCGGAAAGACCACTCCCTCCTCAGAAATTCATGCACAGCATTTCTCAATTGTGTAGTGGGTAGAATTACATTTTTGGGTTAATAGTAGCTATTATTGGAAGATACAATTTGAATAGCCAGTGCATGTAGCAGCGTGAGATGTCTTGTTTAACTTGACAAAATACATGGCCTTTTCCATGTAATTTGAAACGGACCAGGCACATTTTAAAGTATGAAAGTTGTGACCTGTGGCTGTTGATCACAAAGCCCTTATTTTACAGAATAGTTTTGATGCACTCTAGTTCTGCCTCAAACTTGTAACATGAGAAAATAGCTAAGGCTGTCCTTTCTACTTCTGATAAAACCGTCTTGCAGCGCATGAATTTTGCAAATCCCCACCTGTATATCGACCAGTGGAATTGGGCTTATGGTAGAAACGAGTAGAGAACCTGTTTCCGAACACACGCAACTTCAGATGCTTGAAATCTGAAACAAAGGCAAAGTGTGTTGGAGAAACATAACAAGTCTGATGTGTCCCTTCATCGGAACAGACTGGACTTAAAACGTTAACTCTGTTTTTCTCTTGACAGATGCTGCCAGACCTGCTGTGGTTTTCTAGAACGCTCCATTTTTATATTAGAGAACATATTAGTTGAATCTGAACATATTAGTTGAATCAGATGTATAGCATGGAAACTGACCCTTTGGTCCAACCTGTCCATTATGACCAGATATTCTAAACTAATCTTGTCCCATTTGGCTCAGACTCCTCCAAACCCTTCCTATTCATATACCCCTCCAGATGCCTTTCAAATATTGTAACTGTACCAGCCTCTACCACTTCCTCTGGCAGTTCATTCCATATATGCACCACCCTCTGTGTGAAAAGGTTGCCCCTTACGTCCCTTTTAAATCATTCCCCCTCACCTTAAACCTATGTCCTCTAGTATTGGACTCCCCCACTCTTGGGAAAAGACCTTATCTATTTACCCTATCCATGCCCCTCATGATGATTTTATATACCCATCTAAAGTCATACCTCAGCCTCTGATACTCCAGGGGACAAAGCTGCAGCCTCTCCCTATAGCTCAAACCCTCCAACCCTAGCAACATCCTTGTAAATGTTTTTCTGAACCCTTTCAAGTTTCACAATATTCTTCCTATAGTAGGGAGATCAAAATTGAACGCAATATTCCAAAAGCAGCCCAACCAATATCCTGTACAGCCACAATACAATCTCCCAACTCCTATACTCAATGTACTGACCAATAAAGGCATGCATACCAAATGCAGCTGCCACAATCCTATCTCCCTGCGACTCCACTTTCAAGGAACTATAAACCTGCACTCAAGGTCTCTTTGTTCAGCAACACTCCCCAGGACCTTACCGTTGAGTGTATAAATCCTGTCCTGATTTGCCATTCCAAAATGCAGCACCTCTCATTTATCTAAATTAAACTCCTATCTATCATTCCTTGGCCAACTGGCCCATCTGATCAAGATTCTGTAGTACTCTGAGATAATCTTCTTCACTGTCCACTACACTTCCAATTTTGGCTTCATCTGCAAACTTACTAACCATATCTCCAATATTCACATCCAAATCATGTATATAAATGACCAAAAGTAGAGGACCCAGCACCGATCCTTGTGGCACACCGCTGGTCACAGTCCTCCAGTCTGAAAAGCAGCCCTCCATCACCACCCTCTGTCTTCCACCTTTGAGCTAGTTCTGTATCCAAATGGCTAGTTCTCCCTGTAGACCATATGATCTAACCTTGCTAACCAGTCTATCATGAGTACTCTTGTCGGAACATCTTGCTGAAGTCCAGATAGATCATGTCCACTCTGTGCCCTCATCAATCCTCTGTTACCTCTTCAAAAAGCTCAAGTTTGTGAAACATGATTTCCCACGCACAAAGCCATGTTGACAGTTGAGAAAAGGGAGCAAGTTTTACAGATTAGACTAGATTACTTAGTGTGGAAACATGCCCTTCGGCCCAACAAGTCCACACCGACCCGCCGAAGCACAACCCACCCAGACCCATTCCCCTACATTTACCTCTTCACCTAACACTACGGGTAATTTAGCATGGCAAATTCACTTAACCTGCCCTTTTTTGGACTGAGAGAGGAAACTGGAGCACCCAGAGGAAACCTACGCAGACACTGGAGAATGTGCAAACTGCACACAGTCAGTTGCCTGAGGTGGGAATTGAACCCGGGTCTCTGGCGCTGTGAGGCAGCAAGTAAATTTGAGTGGAGTGTATTAAGTCCTAAAAAGTGAATACAAATTCACACAAGTATAATGTATGTATTTGAAGTAAGCAAGGAGTCAGAATTTAAGGCTCAAAATGTCTTAGGTTAGATATGATTCTGCAATTGGACAACAATTGCTGAGTGATCCTGAGTATGCCAATTGCTACAGTAACAAATAATTTAAATAATCAGTTGCATTTGTAATGTTCACCTAAGCTTAGAAATGGCATACGTTGATGTGTAGATACCTTACAAAAAGGATATATTCATGCCTTTGGGTCTTCTAGGTTCATTTGAGTCTAATCCTAAACAACTCTTTGCTTTCTCCATGGCAAGAACTTTCTCATTCAGCATCAACTTGCCAGTCAATCAGCTCCTTTCCTCTTGCAATATGAATTTAATCATTGGTAATTTGGATTTGTATAATTGTTCTGATGAGTGCATGATGAAAAGACTTTGGCCATGTGTCTCTTTGGCAAGATTCAAATTTGTACTTGTCAAACAATTGTTTACAAAGTATTCCTTTAGCTCAAGGTCTTATATTGTGCATATCAATAGGTCTGCAGTTGTTTAAAGGAACATTACATCATTTGTCAAGATGTGTGTTAAAGCATTTTTTCACAGCTACACTATTATGAAAGAATGATTGCACTGAAACAGGTTTTCCTTCTGTTTCGATAATAGTTCCGCCCTAGTGCAACTCCATACATGGGTCCCCCCCAGCAGTATTCAGTCCAGCCACCACCTGGTCCATTCTATTCAGGACCAGGTCCTGGTGACTTCACTACTTATGGTAAGTGTTAAGTCTTTTATAGTGCTTGTTTTTATCTTTCGATGAATGAGCCATAAATGAAACCAAAACAATCAGTTGACTGCTTTTAAATGTGTTTGCATTTTTATGTATCCCTGTTATTGATTAAACCTTTCTAATGTGATATGGACTAAGCTGAATAAAGAATGATAAATGTACCTCAAAAATGCTTGCTTTGAAACTGCATTCCAAACTTTGTGTTGAAAATATGAAAGATCAAGATTGATTATCGTCCTTTGTAAGATTCAAATAGACTTACCTTCCTTCCTTGATGTAGACTGTAGATTT
The DNA here is from genome assembly GCF_004010195.1 of Chiloscyllium plagiosum. Taxonomy (NCBI): domain Eukaryota; kingdom Metazoa; phylum Chordata; class Chondrichthyes; order Orectolobiformes; family Hemiscylliidae; genus Chiloscyllium; species Chiloscyllium plagiosum. The sequence continues at coordinate 8,468,597 of NC_057743.1, read as the reverse complement.
TACCCTTCCAAAATTAGGTTTTTATTTCTCCAGCTGCTTGGGTATTACTTTTGAGGCTGCATTTATTGCCATTAAATTGAGTTACTTCTGCATTCCAAGAAGGATTTAAATGCTTAAAACTGAATTCACTTGTCTCGTAACCCTGGTACAACAATGGACCAGTTAGATATTTAGAGTGTCAGCAACTTTTATGGATTTCATTTTTTGTTGCCAGCCCACAAAATACTAGATATGTTGAATTTTGTTTCATGATTTGCCAAAGTTAAGAGCCTGTACTGTTAGGTTATTTATTCCTGGGATTCTTACACACTTCATGCAACTGCAACATGACAACTTCTGTGAACAAGCAAAATCTATTAAGCACAATAAAATGCATGTTTTAGAAAAACCCTGAACACTGAAAGCGTATCCAGGGAAGCTTTCTGAACAAAGGAAACAGTTCTTTCTTTACATCACAGTTAGTAATGCCACAAGACAACCCCCATCACTCCCTCATGGTCACATGCCACTCAAGACGCAATGCAATAATCAAATCACTTCCAGAAACAGTGTAATGCATATCATCCCTTAATGGCTAGATCTGGTGTGAAATGCATTTTTTTAACTACAGAGGTAGTCAAATTCTAACTAATGTTCTTATTGATTTCTGGATAGGGAATGAAAATGTAAATAGGCTTTTGAATGGCAAGGAAATGGCTCTGAATAAAAGGAGATGGTAATGTAAATTTTTTACAATCTATCTGCAAGTCAGAGGCATCCCACCCAAGCCTCAGGACATCCAATTTCTTGCAGGTCAGCAAAGCAAGTTAACTCTTTAATATCACAGTAGCAGGAACTGACTGATACCACAGTAGTGAATTACTGTTGTCTAAGTGTCTGTTACTAATGACACTGGCGAGAGGAACAAGAGGATTGCACAAACAGTAAACTAATGCATCATAAAACTATATTCTCTCAAGTACTATTTTTCCTCTGTTTTAGTAGGAGCATTTACCTTCCAGATAACTTTTTATAGTTACATTTTAGTCCTCAAAATAATGCTATGTGCAATTTACACTACCTTGCAGACTTTCACAAGTAGTGTTCCCACACTTAATGACACTTGATCAAAACCTACTGTAAAGATATCATTTGTACACAAGATTTGTAATTGTACACTCCACAGCCAACTGAAAATAATTCATTCAGTTACTGCAGAATGTTTTATCGGCTACACACTTTTATTTGTCATTATTCAGTAAGCATGATAAAACACCTATATTGTTGTTAAATATTCTAATTACACAAAGATGCAAAGTGATATACAACAAGACAAAATTACTTCGACTGCATTTGCTGCTTGTGGGTTACATGGCCTGCTGTTTGATTATTTCATTTTCAGTAAACTACGGAGTTTGATATGGTTCTCTAACAGCTCATTATTCTCCAACAGTGAGCATAATGGAGAGTAATGGATACTTGTGAGTGATAGTGAGGCAATCAAATCATCATAGCAAATGTTCTCCTTCACATAAATGCAGTCTTGAATCATTTCAAGATGTTTAGATTTTCTCCTAATACTCAATATTATGAACTTTGCTGGCTTATTTTATTCAGAGTTGGGTGTTTTCGCAAGCATCAGCTGCTGTGCTTACACCTCTGCCCAGTGCAACCATTGTGTAATGTCCACACTGTAAGTTTGCTTGTGACCTAATCATTGCAAAGCTATTGAGATGATTACTTAGAATAAGGTCAAATACATCCATACCAGATAATCAATTCCCTTGAGACTTTCACAGTAATAATATCAGAGCAGTTCAAGAGACAGGCAAAAGCTTTGACCTGCTTGGAAGCTGAAGTCCAGAATCAAATTAGTATTCACATACACACTTTCTCAAGAAATAAATGTTTATGTATTATGCATAATTCACCAGAACCACAATAACTAGTCCAAATTTTTGTTGATTTATAAATATCCTCATATTTGTAAACTGAAATGTACAAGCTATACCTTTTTGGCTTTTGTTCAGTTGTAAACCATAGCCAGTGGGTTTTCTCTCTGTTTTGAAGTTGAAATGAATAATCTGAAACTGATGGGTGGGCGGCACGGTGGCACAGTGGTTAGCACTGCTGCCTCACAGCGCCAGAGACCCGGGTTCAATTCCCGCCTCAGGCGACTGACTGTGTGGAGTTTGCCCGTTCTCCCCGTGTCTGCGTGGGTTTCCTCCGGGTGCTCCGGTTTCCTCCCACAGTCCAAAGATGTGCAGGGTCAGGTGAATTGGCCATACTAAATTACACCGTAGTGTTAGGTAAGGGGTAAATGTAGGGGCATGGGTGGGTTTCACTTCGGCGGGTCGGTGTGGACTTGTTGGGCCGAAGGGCCTGTTTCCATACTGTAATCTAATCTAATCTAAACTCTGAACATTTGGATCCATAGTCACATGTTCAGTAGTATATGGATTGAATGTTATTCCAAGATCTAGTAATCCTTAAACTAATAGCAGGTCCTGACCATTTTTAAAGTCTCCAGTGGCAAATTGATTCACCTTGTGTTGTAATACAGGAGGATGAAAAGAAACAAATGTTATTAATAAAACTTGTTTAATATTTGGAGCAGAGTAATAGATGTAAAAATAGTTTTAATTAAACTTGGTTTCTGCCTACCCAGTCATACTCTTCTTCCACATTCCTCATTTAATGGGGGTTATCTATATTTTGCTAAACTATTTTTTGAATTTAGAACTAATTTAGGTAATCTCCCATTTTTGGAAATGGCAGACAACCTCCAAAGATTGAAATATATTTTTGAAGGTAGGGTTTTTGGGGTTCCGTTAAACATTTTGAATAAAATGTTGTGTCAAAGTGACGCAGCTGTACTGAGTATTGAGAAATCTAATTAGCAGCTCAAGAAAGTTATAGATTCCTTCCGACTGTGTCATCATTTCTGTGCAGCTTCCAAAGGTTGCACGAGTTTAATTGTGCATTTCTGCTAATCTGGGTCCAAGGTAGTATGATAAGAATGGTGTATTGTAAAATGGGCAAAACTTGTGAAATTAAAAAGGCTCCAATAACATTAGCCATGATCACAAGAGAAGTTAATATACAAGTCAGACTGGTGGCTTCGTTGAGAAAAAAATTATCTTATTGTTCTTAAAGCTGCTTTGCAATTTATCTCTCTCTCTTCTCCCCCTATTCTGCCCCTTCTAACCCCACTGGCTCCTGCCTTCTTGGCCTAGTTTCACTGTATCTTAAACTGCAGGCAGATAGGTGAATCCTAGATATGCCATTATGAAGCCTCAATGAGACAACAGCAAGGAGATAATTATTTCGAATTTTAAGGGCTTACCTGAAATATAAACAATGATTATTTTTAAATAAAATGTTACATTACAAAACAATTCACCCAATAGTTGCTGGAATCATCACTGCCACTCTTGCCACATTTCCAAGGCCAGGTGCTGAAATGTGATCTTTCTTTGCTTAGCCTTGGCTAAGCAATGAGCAACAGGGAGTATTGGGATCCGAGGCTAAACAAATTTATGTTCTGTTTCATGCCTAGCCTCAGAAACAAGGCGCAGAGGGTGGCCCCAGTCAGGAGTTCAGCCACTGTGTGGTGAGTTTTAAAAAACAGTCACTGTTTTTGTATATTTATTTCTGATAGGCATGTATATTTTAAGCAAACTTTTGAGGAAAAGGTTTGTAGGGATTCATCCCTTTTTTTAATTGATATTCAAGTCATTTTTCAATTCTCTGCATCAAAACCTATAATTGCAGGTGAAAGTAATAAAGATATGACCTGCTTCTAGCACTCTGCCTCTAAGAATTGAAAGGGAATAGGCCCAACAAACTTTGGGTATAAGCTTGGCATATGCACACTGGTTAAGAGGATTTGAAATTTGGTGACTTGTGGAGGTGAAAGTGTGTTTTAACTTTTGACTTATGACATATTAGGATACTTCACTGCAAGTTTTTGTAACTCCACGATAACTTGCATCTGAAGAGTTTGCATTGTTGTATTGATGCAGACATTTTCACATAATTTATAGCGCCTTTCCAAACTCTGTTTTTTCCTCATGTGTGTTACTGTTCTTTAATATTGGTATTAGTTCACTTTCTCTCAAGTGGAGTCTTGTGCCAGAAAATGCAATGAAGTGCACTGTGGAAGTTATTTTATGTAGTTTAATGCATTCAGTTTTTAACTTTTATAAGCACTAAACTTCTGGTAAGAGAGTTTACTGAAGAATGTTTATGTAGCTTTATTTTCAGGGCTAATGGAAGTGTCACAGGATTTTGAGGTATCTAAAGGCAGAGATCTGAAGTATTTTCTGTTAACCTGCTCATCTTGGTGCTTCAATTCATTACACAATAATTTGCTGTAGATATCTTGTGCATACCTGAGTGTGTCTCCTTTTCCATTCCTCCTTTCTGTTACCTTCCTCTTTCAACTTTCTTTTGTTCTCACTTCAGTTTGACATTTAATTGTTTTTTGTATAGTTCAATCCTTCCTATTTTAGTCTGACTCAGGGGCATTAGGTTCAAATTGAATTCAAGTTGAAGTTTGGGTTGTAAATCTCTGGTGCAATAGAGTGGTGCTGAATCAGAGGGCTGAATTTTAAATTCTGATAGGATGCCTTTGTACAGCTGACTGATCCTTTCCGTTTTATTTTACTTGGCTTTTAGTGATTTGACACAACAAAGAGACTTAATCAGCCCCATCAAAAGCATAGAGTTACATATAGCTAGATTGGATAAAGACATCATGGTTATTTCTCTGGTTGTAAATTTCCTTGCTGAGCTGGTAGGTTTGTTCTCAGACATTTCGTAATCAGGCTACGTAACATCAACAGTGAGCCTCCATTGAAACGCTGGTGTTCTGTCCTGCTTTCTATTTGTTTCTTGGTCTGTTAAGGTGGGTGATATAATTTCTGGTTTTTCTCAGATGTTGGTAAATGGGGTCCAAATTGATGTATTTATTGATGGCGTTCCGGCTTGATTGCCAAGCCTCCAGGAATTCCCTTGTGTGTCTCAGTTTAGCTCCTAGGATGGATGTATTGTCCCAGTCGAAGTGGTGTCCTCCTCCGTCTGTGTGTAAAAATACTAGTGATAGCCGATTACACCTTTTGGTGGCTAGTCAGTGCTCGTATATCCTGGTGGCTAGTTTCTGCCTGTCAGCATGATGTAGTGTTTGTTGCAGTCCTTGCAGGGTATTTTGTATCTGACATTCATGTTGTTGGTTGTTGTTACAGAGTTCTTTAGATTCATCAGTAGTTCTGTGTTGGTAGGTTTGTGGGCTACCATGATGCCAAGGGGTTGGAGTAGTCTAGTAGTCATCTCCGAGATGTCTGATATATGGTAGTGTGCCTAGAGTCTCTGGGCATGTTGTGTCTTCGTGGTTGGATGTGTTGTTTAAGAATTGGCGAACTGTTATCAGGTAGCCATTGTTCTCGAATACGCTGTATAGGTATTTCCCTTCTGCTTGTACTTATGGGGTTCTGCAATGTACTGTGGCCTGTTTGAATAATTTCCTGACACAGCTCCGGTTGTGGGTGCTGGGATGATTGTTCCTGTAGTTGAGTATCTGGTCTGTGTGTGTTGCTTTCCTGGAGACGCTGATCTGCAGTTCTCCATTGATTGTTCGTTCCACTGTGATGTCTAGGAAGGGGAGTCTGTTATTGTTCCCTTTCTCTTTGGTGAAATTTAGGCCAATAAGGATGTTGTTAATAATATTGTAGGTTTCCTCTAATTTGTTCACTTCTGTGATGACAAAAGTGTCATCCACGTGGCAAACCCAAAGCTTGGATTGGATCGTGGGGAGGGCTGTTCATTCTAGTCTCTGCATCACTGCTTCTGCTAAGAATTCTGATATTGGTGATCCCATGAGTGTCCCGTCGATTTGTTTATAGGTCTTGTCATTGAAGGTGAAGCGGGTAGTGAGGCACAGGTCTACTAGCTTGAGGGTGGTGTCCTTGCTGATGGAGTTGATGTTGTCTGGTGTTTGTGTCCTTGGTTCGTCTAGTAGTGAGGTCAGTGTTTCTTTGGTCAGGCTGATGTCAATGGATGTGAATAGGGCTGTTAGGTCGAAGGAGACCATGACGAGACCATGACGTTATCCTCTTTTATTTTGATGTCTTTGAGGTTCTGGAATTCTTGGGTGGAGTGGATGGAGTGGCATGAGTCTTTTACTAGGTATTTCAGTTTACGGTGAAGTTCCTTTGCTAGTCTATATATCATTGTGCTGGGAAGTGAGACGACTACTTTTATTTATTTCTCTAAAGGTCATAAGTGAACAGTCTGGATTTGCATGTATGCATTCAATCAAAATATTTTATCTAGATCTCTGAGCATCAAAGTGTTGTACAGCCAGTGCTGCAATCATTTTAACTTCACACAACACAAAAAATCTAATTGTCCAATACCGCCACGATCACTTAAACTGTCACAAACTTTATATAAAAAAAAATTTCCAAAAATCTCCAGATAACTAGTACTGTTACCCAATTATTATATACTATTCTGTGTAATGAATTCAAAGTTTCATTCAAAAGACATTAGCTTCGAGTAAGCAGCACTCCCTCAATGCTAAAATGTGAGCTGAAGCTCTTGAAATGGAGTATAAACCAACGGCATTAAGAACCGCAGGTGGCAGTGCTGTCAACTAAACCAGGCCAGAATGTACTTTTACTTTTCGGTGTACAATGCAGATGTATGAGAACTGTCTTGGCATCTGTGTTGGCACTGAATAGATTTTGCTTGGCGTGTAAATGTCAGCTTTCATGATGGGAAAAGCAAAATCAGTCATGGTACAATAGTGGCTCTGGAATGTAATAGGTTGAAGTTACAGATTTGAGATGCTGTATTCCTTGGTATTTGATTAAAATTAGATTTTTTGTGTTGTGTGAAGTTAAAATGATTGCAGCACTGGCTGTACAACACCTTGATGCTTAGAGATCTAGATAAAATATTTTGATTGAATGCATACAAAGTTAAAAGTTTGAATGGACTGAATTAGTTACGGTATACAGTTCAGGCACCAAACCCTTTTACCTTCTCAAGATTGCTAAGTGAAAAAGATAGGTAGGGAGTACTTGCACTGTTTACCACAAGGGCAAGTTGGAAGATGCGTATTCTTCCAGCCCCTCCCCTTCTCTGTCGACCTGTCCCCTTTCCTTTCCCCTCCACTCCAACCTCACTCTCCCTGTCACCTCTCCCTTCTATCTCACAGTCTTTCTCTCACCTTGTCTCCCCTCCCAGCTCACTCTTCTGTTCCCCTCTGCCTTGCTTTGCCAGCACCCCTGCGATTCCCCCTCTCTCTTTCCCATGGCACCCCACCTCGCTCTCCGCCCATAGTCGTGGTGGGACTGTCCTATGAGGAAGGTTTTTAAGCCAGCCTGTTCTTACCATATTTTAAAAGAATGAGCAGTATCCTTATTGAAACATAACTTTTTCACATCTAACCTACCAAGTCACCCAAAGAATCTTATGTCCCCATGTTGGTGGTACATGTAGCACCAGAGGTCATAATCTCAGAATAAGTGGTCAGCCTCTTAAGAGTTTAGTTTTAAGATGAGGAATTTCTTTTCTCGGTCATAGTGAATTTGTGTAATTCTTTACTACATAGGGTTGTAGAGGCTGGACTGATATGTACGTTCAAAACTGTAGTAAGATTTTTACTCCGTAAGGGAATCAAGGGTTACCGGGAAAAAATAGGAAAGTGGAGTTAAGGATGATCAGATTAGCCATGATCTCATCGACTGGTACAGCAGACTCTATGGGTTGAATGGCGAGCTTCTACTTCATGTTATGGTCAGGACTGAATGCATCTTGCAAGGCATATTGCAGTTACTTTTCTAATTCTAGAAAAGATACTGATTTTCAGAATTTCTATTGAGTCATTGCTGAAGTCCTGTAGCTGATGCCAATTATAAAATTTCCTGCTGAGAATTAACACTAAAACAGTTTTCTTTCCTGAAGGTGAGCAGAAGTTGCAGATGTCTTGGGCAGTTGTTTGTGAACATTACCTTGATATATCAGTTACGTTACATTTCTCTTTAAATGTAAAGTGGCTGTTCCTGTGAGCAAAGTGTGAACTAATTTGAAATCTGTAATTGCAATCGAGTTCCCCAACTCTCCCTCACCAAAATGTTTACCTTTCATCTTGGTGCTGATGAATTGTAGATAGAGGTATAATTTTGTTAACACTGGCAACTCTGTTGTACCAAACACGTGTAGCTGTTCTACTGTGAGACTGGTTGGTGCGATTTAGCGGGATCATTTTTTTTCTCTGCTACCCCACTGTGCCTTTGTTACTACAACTTTGGGGCAAAAAGGCCAAATGCCCTGATCTGCCCTCATTGCAATTGGCTCGCGTAGCCACGACTGAAATAAAAATTTGTTGTATTTGACTGTAAGCCACATGATGTTTTATGTTTATTTGCTGAACCTTTTTGGATAAAACAAAAACTACTTTTGAATATTACTGAACTGTGAAAGCAGAACAAAGGTTGTACATTGTTGGCTTTGTGCAATGAGTGGAGCAGGTCAAAAGTACTATGGTAGTGGATGCTATTTAAAACTGTGTTTCTAGCACAGCATCTTGGATTGGTTTTTATCAGAGAATTTATTGCTGTGCTTTAGCTGGTCATGTCAGGAAAGTTCAAGTCAGATTTGCAAAGTAGCTGATATGGCTAGGTGCCAGGGTTTAAAAAATCCTCTAAATTGCATCATTGTGTGAAGGTGATCAGTTCTGTGCAAACACACATAAAAACTTTGTGTTTATGTGCAATTCCTATTGATACATCAATCACTGGTTGAGTTTCTTACAAATTGCAGAGAAGGCAGTTCTTGGTTTCACGTACCCTTGCATTCTTCTGAATTTGGAAATATAACACTCCGATATAGTGGTGGTTAGGACATGCACCTTAAGAAATAAACAAACTTTGGTAAGTAGTGAACGATCATGGAAGATCAGTGATGCCTTTAATAGTGAGGACTTTGACTTGGAAAGCGGACTGTTGGGAACCTGCTGATTGGGAGAGGAGGTTTTTCCATTTCCATTAGATCAGAGGAATATAGAAGCATCAGATCTCCTTTATTTATAATTTTGGGGCATGCTGCACATCAACTCTAGCAAGACTACTGTGTAACTGATCTCTCCTAGTTTAAGGGGGGCAATTGATGAGGCAAGATGACACTTGAAGAGAGAGGAAATTATTAGTGTGACAAGTGAGTAAATACATTATAAGTGCTTCGCTGAGAGGGAAAACAATGAGTTGCAGCTGTCATGGTGATTGGTCTTAAACACTTGCGTTGTAATGCCATTGTGTGGGATTTTTTTGGGGGGGTGGGGGAATATGATTGAGTGACAATTAAAGAATGTTTTACTTCATTTATGGTGAATCCAGCAAGTAGAAAATAAATGTTTAGAAGAATGAGTGACACAGATATGGATTTCTTAATTACCTATGATCCTTGATATCAACTTTCTTTCCCCTAAACCTGTTCTGCTGTTGGGGCAAGCTTATTCTGTGTTTTTTGTTCTGCCTTCCTGGATGTTTTGCCCCATTTTGTGGTGTTGCCCTGACTGATCCGGAGATGTAAATGCTTTGTTCGCACTGCTGGCTCTTTGTCCCAAAAATGAGTTTTTTTAAATAGTCTTAGGTTATGTTTTATGAATTACATTCAAGGCCTGTTGAATTCTCCTGCAATCCAAGATTGATTTCTGTGATGGACTGCACAAAATAATGCGACAAAAGAATGTACATTCCAGGATAGGGTGGCACGATGGCGCAGTGATTATCACTGCTGCTTCTCAGTGCCAGGGATCCAGGTTCAATTCCAGCCTTGGGCAACTGTCTGTGTGGTGTTTGCAGATTCTTCTTGTGTCCGCGTGTTTCCCCCTCCGGGTACTCTGGTTTGCTTCCACAGACCACAAATGTGCAGGCTATGTGGATTAGCTATTGACAATGCAGGGTGATAGGATAGGGGTCTAAGTCTGGGTGTGTTACTTTTCAGAGGATTGGTGCAGACTCGATGGGCTGAATGGCCTCTGTTCGCATTGTAGAGATTTGATGATTCATTCCTAAGTGGGTTATTCATTCATTATTTTTAAAAATTATTTTTGAAAATGCATATAAGGTAGGACAGTGGCATTTGAACTGTGAACTTTTGAGACCCTGTGAAGGGAGAGCAGGGCTGACCCAAAGACTGCGAGAGCAGTCCTGCCTACCTGCTCCAACTACCTGTTCAGTGATAGTCAATGCTGTCGGCAACCAGCTAGCCCAAACTCTCTTAATCCTACAAGCGGGGTCCACGGTTTTAATTAACAAAGACTTTTGCAACAGTACAACTTTTAATCTACACTGGCAAGACACAGACCAAACTAAATTAGCTTTGCATTCATCAGTTCAGATTTTATTGCTGTAATTTTACCTGCATTGTGTCCCTAACTATGAAACCACTCCAGATTTAGTGCTAATGCAACTGACATATATGCTACACTGACACAACCAGAAGGTTTTAATTTTGTATTTGAAGAAAAGATGTAACAATTGTAATCCATGAAAAAGTATATCAAAGAAAGAATGGAAGTAGTACTATAGGGCACTAGCTACAGCCAACTTTTCATTCTGTGACTGGGATAGTTTCTATTCCTATGTAATTACTAAGCCCTGGGTCCTGATTACAATACATGGCATTCTGTTTTTGCGCCTTTTTGCATTTGCATAGTGGGAATCTAACATGTTTGATTTTGTTGTCATCTTGATGTGAACTGACTTCTGAGCCTTGCATCTAGAGGACATTGCTAAAAATTGAATTGCTAGTGACAGCTTATAATTCAAAATACACCTTATTTTGTCCCTAAAGCATGGGGTGGATAAAGAGTGGAGCTGGAAAAAGTGCAGCTGATAACAAGTTCCAATCTGGAACGTTGACTCCCCATCTCCTCTGATGCTGTTTGACCTGCGCCTTTTCCATCTCCACTCTTGGTGTCCACTCTGATGTGCGGTTCTCACTATCTCTCAGTCACTGTAAAGCAGGTGAAATTTAGAAAATCCAAGTTTCCTTCCATCAAGGAACAAGACAATGAATTCTAATGTGCCTTTTCTTTTACCAGCACCATCCTATTACAGTCAACCTGTGTATTCGCCGTCTGCACCTCTGATAGTGCCTACACAACCGCCACCACCTCCAACAAAGAGGGAAAAGAAAACGGTATGACAAATCTGTGCGCTGTTTCCGTTTGGTTTGCTATAGATTGCCTAAATTTGTATAAATGAGTGGAATTGAGCTTTAATTTGTAATATGCCAGTGGGAGCAATCTTGACAAATTTTTAGGGAAATCGTTTACTATTTAGTTGTGTGCCTGCTTTTCTATGTGAAGATTTTAATAGTTCCATTGATCTAGGCTGTACTTATCAATTTGAAAGCATTTAGTTACTCTGTTGTCTCAAACTCTCATTTTGTCCAAGAAACAAGTCTGTCCTTTATAGAGTAGGAAAAGTGCTATCATGGCTTTGTGAATTTGTTGATATCTGCCCTCAAATTGGGAACATTTGAAAACTGTGGTCACCATTTTTGTATTGATAACAATATTTGTGAAGGAAAGGGGAAGAGCATTCTCTGCAGCTAAGTGATTTCAGGGAGCTATAGGATGTTGCATTGCTCTACATGGTGGAAGCTAGCTGCTATTTGTGCACCAAGATTACCAATACAAGTAGTCTTTCTGATGAGTGACCCTCTCAGCCTCCATTTTGGATACAGCTGATTTTCTTGAAATATTTCCACAGAGATGAAATCCTCCATATTTTTAGTGTGGCGCTTAATTACTATCCCAAAATAGGCATTCATGAAGACAGTGGTCCATTGGTACCGGAATTGTAAATCACCATACTTTGGCATCATGTTCCAGCAGATCACCTTCACATTATCAACAAGCTTTTGGACCGAACCTGGTTGTTATAGAATGGTGAGGAGTATACTAACAGCAACACCAAACATGCCAAAAAATAAGATGTGTTGTCTGAGGTTACAACATAGTGCTATCTGCATATGAAACATCGAAAGCAGTAGGATATCGTTAGTTTAGTAATTCCACAACAATGTATCTGAGTAAGCCATGTAACTTAAAGAAAAGTCTGTTAGTCCTGACAGTATCTTGATTATAATGCTGAAGACTTGTGGAACCAGACATTACTGTGTCTAGTTCTGATATTGACACCAACTTGACAATGTGAAAAATTAGCTCACTATTTCCTACCCATATTGATCAAGTTATGTACAACCTTCAGCCAAGTAAGTTTGCAGATGACACCAAAATTGGAGGTGCACTGGACATTGACGAAGGCTACCTCAGAGTAAAATGGGATCTTGATCATATGAGCCAATGGCTGAGGAGTTGCAGAAGGACTTTAATTTGCATTAATGGGAGGTGCTGCATTTTAGAAAAGCAAATCTTTGCAGGACTTATACATTTAATGGTAAGGACCTAGGAAGTGTTGCTAACAAAGACACCTTTGAGTGCAGGTTCATAGTTCTTTGTAAGTAGAGTTGCAGATAGATAGGATAGTGAAGAAGGTGTTTAGTATGCTTTCCTTTATCGAGTATAGTGGTTGGGAGGTCATGTCACAACTGTACAGGATCTTGGTTAGGCCACTTTTGGATTATTACATGCAATTCTAGTCCCCTTCCTATCAGAAAGATGTTGTGAAACTTGAAAGGATTCAGAAAAAATTCCCAAAGATGTTGCCAGGGTTGGAGGATTTGAGCCAAAGGGAAAGGCTGAATAGGCTGGGGCTGTTTTCCCTGGAGCATGAGAGGTTGAAGGGTGACCTGATAGAGGTTTATAAAATCATGGGGCATGGATAGGATGAATAGAGAAAGTATTTTCCCAGGGTTTTGGGAGTCCAGAACTAGAGGGCATAGGTTTAGGGTGAGCAGGGAAAGATATAGAAGAGACATAAGGGCAACTTTTTCACGCGGAAGGTTGAGAGTGTATGGAATGAGCTGCCAGTAGAAGTGGTGGAGGCTATTAAAATTGCAGCATTTAAAAGGCACCTGACTGGTACATGAATAGGAAGAGTTTAGAGGGATACGGGCCAAGTGCTGGCAAATGGGACTAGTATAGGTAAGGATATCCGGTCAGCATGGACAAATTGGATCAAAGGGTCTGTTTCTGTGCTGAATATCTATGACTTAAGGATCGGTGCTGGGTCCTCTACTTTTTGTCATTTACAAAAATGATTTGGATGTGAGCATAAGAGGTACAGTTAGTAAGTTTGCAGATGACGCCAAAATTGGAGGTGTAGTGGACAGCGAAGAAGGTTATGTCAGATTACGACAGGATCTTGATCAGATGGGCCAATGGGCTGAGAAGTGGCAGATAGAGTTTAATTCTGATAAAATGCAATTTTGGGAAAGCAAATCTTAGCAGGACTTATACACTTAATGGTAAGGTCCAAGGGAGTGTTGCTGAACAAAGAGACCTTGGAGTGCAGGTTCATAGCTCCTTGAAAGTGGAGTCGCAGGTAGATAGGATAGTGAGGAAGGCGTTTGGTATGCTTACTTTTATTGGTCAGAGTATTGAGTACAGGGGTTGGGAGGTCATGTTGCGGCTCTTGTTCCACCAGTAGACTTACCCCTGATCTCTTTGTGTTCTTCGGCCAAGCATCGATGCTTCAACTTAATGACAGAATGCGTGTAGCTGCCCTCAACAACAAGGTGGCATTCATCCACTTGAGCTCTGTGGGGCCCCAGCAATGAGGCCAGCAGGCATCAAAATGAAAAATTACACGTACAAGGCAGGAAGGTCGAAGTAGTTGCCAGCGGATATTCATTGCGCCCCTAGAATATTATCATGGGTCTTAAGAGCCACAAACCCGACCTGACTATTTTCAAAACTGATGGTCACGTCTCAGAAGAACATCAGGTGGTGCTATCCTCTGACTATTAGAAAGCATTGTTTCATTTGTAATTCTTGATTGTGAATATGACTGTATCAGCACACTGCATGATATTTGTGCCACAGTAGTGCCGGATCATGGCTGTTCCAAACAAATAAAAACTGAATCATTTCCCATAACCTTTCAGGTCCCACCATCAACATTTTTGGAGTTGTATTTTGAATAGAAGCTTAATTGGACCACTCGTGTCAGTCCATGGCTACAATCGCAAGAGAGATTCAAAACTCTTCTGACAAGTGGCTAACCACCTGACCACCTAATTCTTTTATTGATAAGCCCAATGGCGAGTAAGATACAATTTTCAGCAGATGAGTGCAGCTGGAACTGCACTTGAAGCTCAACACTAGTGATTAGATTAGATTCCTTACAGTGTGGAAACAGGCCCTTTGGCCCAACAAGTCGACACCGACCCTCTGGAGAGTAACCCACCCAGACCCATTCCCCATATTTACCACTGACTAATGCACCTAACTCTATGGACAATTTAGCATGGCCAAGTAACCTGACTTGCACATCTTTGGACTGTGGGAGCAAACTCCACACAGACAATCGCCCGAGTCTTGGATTGAACCTGGGACCCTGCCTGGTGCTGTGAGGCAGCAGTGCTAACCACTGAGCTACCATGCCGCCCCTAGTGCTCTTGATTGGTGGCCTATCCAATGTGCTTGGCATCCACCATCTTTAATACTGATACATTCTGACTGCAGTAGAAATTATCATAATAGATCACTAAGGTTAACTTAATTCCTGTTTTGGCACTCTTTAGACCTTTTGTTGCCAAAAAGGAGAACCAGTTTATGGGAATAGCATTACCTACAAATCATATTCTAATTCTCCTATACTTCCTGGCTTGGACTCCTTCCATTCCTACTGTTAAATTAATTGCCTGGAATTCCTTACCTATTACCATTCTAATAGCATCACAACTAAAAGAACAATAACAATTCAAGAAGGTTTACCACTTTCTCTTAGTAGGTATAGCAGGATAAAGTTGACCAAATGTCACCCATACCCTAAGAATTTTTTTTAAGAAGCTCTCACATAGAATAGGAATGCAGAAGGATTACAATAAATACACTTTGTCTTAAATCTTTTGGTTTTGGGAGTAGTATGGGTCCACTCAGGCTTTGGACATTAAAAACGTCAACGAAGCAGTTTTTTGGAATAGACCAAATTCTTGCCACCTTGATCATTTGACACCCTGCAAATATGCACATTGTTGCATTGAGATAGGTCTTCAGATTGTACAGCTTTGTGACCTTAATTCTAGAGTAAAATGAGCTACACTTTGATCAAGGTGTGAATCCTAGCTGCCTCCTGTTTATTTAATGTTGTATAATTGTTTAATGTTATGTCAAAGTTGTTTTGTTCCTGTTTTTCAAAGTTGAAAAGATATCACTGAGAGGGGGCCATGAACCTGTATTAATGTTCCAATAGCGTGCCAGAGTTTCACTTCCCATGATGGCGATATAGAGGGGAATAGCATGATTATGAATTTTGCTCAACATGTTTGAAATAATTTGAAATTGGTGTTCAAATTGAGCAAATCCTTTAGGCAATGAAGGTTTTTCTGGAGTAAAGGATTGTGGAATTTGCTGATGTCAGTCTGAAGTAAATTCTGGTCCAACGTTGAACTGTTCACTCTTGCTATCATTTCTTCACACGATATGAATGGATTGTACATGCGTGGAGATACAGAAGCTGCTACTCTGTGCAGAGGAACCTTGATTATCCGAATGAGATGGGCGGGCACTATTTTGTTTGGTTATTTAATTGAATGCCTTTCCTCTGAAACTCGGGAGTTTTCAGAAATTTCCTTCTTCCTTGCTCTGTCTGCCTTTCTTCCTCTCTCTGTCTCAGGATTTGCTTTTGAGTAGATACACACTTGTATGTAAGGGACCTGCAGCATTGCTGGGAAACCCCCCCACCCCCATGAGTTCAATGGGATTGTCACAGTGAGCACTTGCTCAGTCTGCTCCCCGTTCAGGAGACGAGGCAGTAGGACATCTGCCCCCTTGTAGAACTCCAAGAAAAGGGTGGGGAGAGATAGAAAGAGGGCGGGAGGTCAGTCATTGGAGATGGTGCCTAGGGCTCCAATCGATGCCTGGGACTGTTCTGGGCAGCATTTCAGTAAGCCGCGTTTGTTTTTAATGATCGTAAACAAAAGTTGCGATCGGTATTGAAACAGCTCTTTGAAGTAATGTTTCTATCAGGACCTCAAGATCTCCTTCAGATAATCCGGTATTCAGATAATCGAGGTTCTTCTGTACTTTCCTATCATTGAGAAGTCTTTGTGTCTTTTCACACTCACTTCAATGCCAGCTGCATTTTGGTTCTCAAAACAATACCAGATGATGTCAACACTTTGATTTGATTTGATTAGATTAGATTAGATTCCCTACAGTGTGGAAACAGATCGTTCGGCCCAACCAGTCCACACTGACCCTCCGAAGAGTAACCCACCCAGACCCATTTCCCTCTGACTAATGCACCTAACACTATGGGCAATTTGACATGGCCAATTCGCCTGACCTGCAAGGAAACCGGAGCACCCTGAGGAAACCCACGCAGACATTGGGAGAATGTGCAAACTCCACAGTCGCCCGAGGCTGGAATCGAACCTGGGACCCTGGTGTTGTGAGGCAGCAGTGCTAACCACTGAGCCACCATGCCGCCCCAAAGCTCAGATTAGATTCCCAATTTTCTTCCTGAAAATCAAATAAGTAGAATACATTCTGTACTCATGCTTATGTACAAGGACTAAAGTTATGGCCTGATCTTGTAGAAGTATGCAATGCTCTTGACTAATTCTGGCAAAAATCTCCCCTTCAAGTCAGAATGTCGGCCAAACTTCATTTTTTTTTGATTTGGAGCAACATGTTTAAAATGTTTTTGTGTTTGTTTGTTTGTTTTTGTGTGTACTCGTTCTTGCTCTTTTCTCTTTCCTCATACTCTCAAAGTCTTCCCAGCTTAATAAACAAATATACAACAAAGGCCACCTTCTTGAAAATAAGATGTACTAGGTGGTTGGGAACCTTGACCTTCACTTGCTTCAGGTCTACATTTATACAGAACAAAGTGTCTGATTTTATATGAATAGTAGAGCTAAACTAGCTCTACTAATGTGATCAGAATACCTGATTTTGATAAATGCTGTGTTAGATTTTAGTTGGCTTAAATTCAAGGAAGCCAGTCTCTCTGTTGTAGGGTCCATAAACTGCATCAGTTAGTTTGTTTCTTATTGTTTAATAGTGTGGTTTATTATCATTTGTATCCCAAGTGTGTTTCAATTGTGACTATAGTGTTGAAACTAGTACTGACAGCATATTTCAAATTCCTCATGCTGTGAACCTGAGAAGAAATTGGAGTTCTGCACTTGATTTAAGAAAGACTTTAAAATATTTTTAATAACAAAGCTCTTTGGTGTGCTCGCTTGCCATTAAAGCTGGAAAAACTAAATTTTGTATCTAATATTTATCAGTGGACAGGATCAAAGAAGTATCCCAGCGTCATTTAAAAAGATAAATATCAAAAAGAAAGTTGCTAATAATAATGATAGTGTTATACAGTTTAGTACTGTGTGGTTTCTTTTCTGCAGATTAGAATCCGTGATCCAAATCAGGGAGGCAAGGACGTCACTGAAGAAATATTGTCAGGTGGAGGTGGAAGCAGAAATCCTACACCGCCTGTAGTGAGACCAAGTTCCACGCCGACTCCACCTCAGGTATTTAGAAAATATTTAATTCTTTAACTTAGGTGAACAGCATTCAGCACAAACTAGCTGTTAGCTGAAAGTTGACAGTTGTATAGAATGGTTAGTTTTTCCTCTATTTTAGGTTCTTGTTACAGTTATCAGTAGGGACTTTACCGAGCTATGCACGATATTTAATGGCACAGTAAACATAAACAAATGAAATTTCATCTGGCTCAAGGCTTGGTAGAGCGAATTTAAGCCATATGTTAAAAGTGCTTCTTTCAAAACGTGGTTAACACCTGGGGCAAGTTGACAGGAAAAAGTGAGTATTATCAACGTTTTAAAGTCAAGACATTGACTTCGTTCCAACTCGTACATGTAGACCAGATATCCTGGATTAATCCATCCCTAATGTCATTGTGGGTCAACTCCTACAAGAGGTGGACTGCAGCAGTTCAAGAAGGCAGATCAGTGCCATCTTTTCAAGGGCAACTAGGGATGGGCAATAAATGCTGGCCAGCCAGGAACATCCACATCTCACAAATGAATAAATTAAACCAACAAGTTCCATTTGTCAGCAATTGGCCCATGTCCCCCTGAACTCTTTCTATTCATATACCCATCTAGATGTCTTTTAAATCTTGTATTTATACCAGTCTCTACCACTTCCTCTGCAGTTCATTCCGTGCATGCACCATGTTTAGTTTGATAAACAAGTAGGTGCTGTGATGGGACAGTGGAACGGTTACTTTTCTGGAAGAATGAAATTGTGTGCTAAAGTTTCATTTTCACCCCACCTCATCTTGTGATCATTTGCAACTTACCTAATGGATAACCTAAGTGAGAGCCATTAAAGAGTGTGAATCTAAACTCCTCAGAATAGAAATAACTCCTTTTTTTGGCTAAATGAGTCTCCAAGCTCATTTAGCCAAACGATATTTGAATGAACTGCTTCCCTGACCCACTCCCTCATCTCTACTTTTATTGCACTGGACTTGACTATTCCAAGGCATTCCTGGATTTCCTCCCAATTTCTACCCTCCGTAAATTGAGATCATCCAAGACTTTGTTGTTTTTGTCTTAATTCACACTCAGTCCCACTTGCTAATACTGTCTGTGCTCACAATGGATCCCAGTTAAGCATTGCTTAAAATGATCCTTTTTTGGACATCTGCTTAATATTTCCTAATGCGTATTTGTCAAATTTTGATTGGTAACATGTGAACACAGCAGTGAAGCACTCTACACTGTGTCATCTCTATCAGCAATGCTGCAGTTCTACCTGCCAGCCCTGCCCCAGTGCTTTTGTTTCCAAAGCAGTTGTTGCTGCACAGCAGTCACTCCAAGTTAAATCTCATCTCCCCCAAGACAGTCAGCCAAATACCAACCACCACATTACTGCTGAGCATCTAAACCAATGTGTGCTCTTCCTCACTGTTCAGGTCTGGTACTGACAGATTTACTGAAGGTGAATAAATGCAGCCTTTTATCATTTTGCTGGTTTCTGGAGATTTGAGATCAAACTAACAGCTGCAGACAGGAGCTGCTGAGGTGCCAGTTGATCTTGCTGACAGGAGAAACAATGTTGCCAAATCTTTGGTCCAAAAAGTTATGTGGCAAAATTTCCTGCACATTATCTAGCACCAGTCATGGGAGCATAATTTTCAGCAATTATGTGCATTGCCTGTTAACTAAGAGTGATAGTATCATGGTTATGCAATGGGGTAGTCATCCCAGAGGCGTAAATCAATGATCCGGAAGGGGCATCAGTTCAAATTCCACTGTAACAGCAGAGCCTTTTAAAATTGGTTGATTAAATAAATCTAAAATAAAAAGCTAATCTTAGTAACATAGACCACAAGACTATTAGATTGTCTTAAAAGTCCATCTAGTTAATTAGTTAGTCCTTTATTGAAGAAAGCATGATGGTTTGACGGAGTCTGAACTATAGTTGACTCCAAAACCATAGCAGTCTGATTGACTGCTACCTGCACTCTGAATCGGCCAAGCAATCCACTCAGTTCATAAAATTATGGAGAGAATAGATAAGGTTGGTATTGGTATCTTTCCCTTGGATGGTGTATTTCAAAATCAGAGGGCACAATTTTAAGGTGAGATGAGAGAGATTTAAAAAAGATGAGGGGCAATTTTTTTTTTACACAGAGGGTGGTTCACATGTGGAATGAACTTCCTGAGAAAGTGGTAGATGTGGGCACAATTACGTTTAAAAAACATTTGGGTAAGTGTTTAAATGGGATATGGGCCAGGAGCAGGCGGGTGGGGTTAAGGATTTTGTTTGGCATGGATTGTTTGGACTGAAGGGTTTGTTTCCATGGTGACCATCTTATGAAGGTCAATTAGTGATTAGTAATGTCTACCCCAAGATAGAAATCTTTTTTAAAAATTGAAATTCTACCTTTAATTTTTCAGTAGACATTATTTAGGGATTATATATTATATTATTATATATATTATATAGTACATTATTATTGTTAAGCTGAGAAAAAGAATATACAGACCAGAAAAGATGATTAGGGTGCATTTAGCAAAAACCAAACATTTGGCAACAGAGTCATAGAGAGGTACAGCACGGAAAGGGAAAAGATATAAAAGGAGCAACTTTTTCACGCAGAGGCTGGTATGTGTATGGAATGAGCTACCAGACGAAGTGGTGGAGGCTGGTACAATTGCAACATTTAAAAGGCATTTGAATGGGTATATGAATAGGAAGCGTTTGGAGGGATATGCGCCGGGTGCTGGTAGGTGGGACTAGATTGGGTTGGGATATCTGGTCGGCATGGATGGGTTGGAAATGGTAAGAGAAAAAATTGAGTGCTAAAGATTTCTGCTTATTTACTATTATATGAGCAAGACTTTTATTGTTTAACCACATTGGTTATTTTGTCTAATGAAGTAATTGTTCAAGTGAATTTTTAAAATGCATTTCCTGACGTTTGAGGCAATTTATTACATTCATTAGTAAATTCAATTTGGTACACCAGTGTGAAATAGTTCCCAAATCACTGCAGATCTTTTAATGCAAATCTGAGCATCAGTGTGCGTAAAACATTTGTTTTTATAGCAGATGCAATTTTAAAAGTTTGTCTTGTGATCAGAATTAGGAGATGTGATTTGCCATAGCACGCACCTAGTGAAAGAATTCTAAATATTTTTATTTTGCAGTGGATTAGTGTGAAATGATAAGAAATGCAATTATTGTTTAACTAGCTTCTGGTGTGTGCTATTTACAACTCTTTTAAAATCAAAATGAATATAAAACAATTGTATTCCCTTTGCAATTTTTGTAAATTATCCATAGATTTACATTCAGTAGAACTAGTAATATTGGATCTGTATGTTATGATTTCAAAAGCACCTGATGACTATACATTTCAGTTCACTTATGAATGTTGAACTTCATTTCAGCCAAATTTCATACACCATATTTGTTCTGTTTTGATCTGATGCAAACTCTGGTGCACTTCCAAGTGCAACTTAGCAGCCAAACATAACTTTGATCCAGTGTTAACTGTTCCACTGTTAATCTGATTCATGGTGGCCATGTGACGAGTAATCATGTCATATGGTCATCAGTTTCATCATTTCCCTTGTGCAGCAAAAAGAAATTGCGGGAAAAGATAAAAGTCTACAATGTAAACTCGTACTTAATTTTGTTCTGAATGAAATAGAATTACCACAGTTGAGTGTTATACATTATAATGATCACACAGTGTGTTATCGAGATTTTTTGAAGAATTCTGAAATGTATGCATGCACTTCTTGTTCAAAGTATTGTCTGCGTTTCATGTTGTACTGAACTTTTAATACATGTCTGTCTTCTAATGTGTATGATGTATCACGTTCCCTCTAAGTTAAAATTCTGATTATAAACAAAACTTCAAAACAAAATGAAGTATTTTGCAGGTGGATTTTAATGCCAGGTCCTGATTTTTGTTACCTGTAAGTAAGTTATGTAAAATGTTTTTACAATGTACTCAGTATTTAGGTTGCTGCCAAAACAACAATTAATACAATTTTTTTTTTAGTTATCTGTCTCACATGAAACTCTGCATTAGTTTGCCCATTTTTGCTGCTACATTTTGACCACAGACGATATGGTCATCAGTTGCATTCTTTGCTAGGTGCAACTTTTGTTTTGTCTTTCCCTGACGGAATCAAATGCTTCATCTAACACTCTTAAAGAACCAGAGTTACTTCTCAGAAGAGCATCCAAGCGATGTGAAACTGTTAAAATTTTGACTTGCTTGTTAGGAGTTTGGTCCTCTGCTCCTGGAGCAACAACCAGGTTGTTCTCAAGGTTCTTTGAACATATCGACATGACATGTTGGTGCTTCCTTTCTTATCAATTGATTCTGTTCACATTATTTGCTTTAAAAAAAACTTAGTTTTAGATCCAAGTATATACTTGGAGTATAGAGAATACTTAAAATGTCTCAAATAAAAGAATTTATGACCCACCTTTGATGCAAGAAAAGATGGAGAAGTCTAAAGTGGGTGTGTCTAAGTACAGCCACTCCAATTGAAAGTGAGGGCATTGGCCATGTGTAAATGTTTCATTCTTTGTCCCATGAAATGATGAGCTTACTAGTTCGTTCTTAGTTTCATAAACTTATTATTTCAGTCTTTGTTGTAGGGAAATGGCCAGTGAAAGTAATTGTCCCATTTTTACATATTCTGCCTCTTCTCTGCCACAATTTCCTATTGCGGTGGTTTGCCAGTTAATGGTAGTTATATTGGTGGAGACCTGTGAGCTGGTCCCCGAGTAACTTTTAAATCCGATTTGAGTCAGTCTGCAGTCAGCAGTGTTACTTTAATATCTTGAAAAGTGTATTGTAACTGAATAGTTGATTTGTTTACATTTCTTCGTTTGTCTACATTTAAATAAAGCTGTAGTATTTTCAGTTGTTGATTAATTAGATTGTTTAACCAATTTCAGCCAGTTCACAGCTATACATCAATAAATGTGGGCATTTTGAGACACAGGCATGAGTGTTTAGTGACCAAAGAGGTGGCTCTTGTCATTCACTGGTAGCGTTCCTACCTCTGGACCAGAGGTCTGGATTAAAGAAGTGTGTCATAACACGTCTGAACAGGTTGAGTAAAAAACATCTACAGTGAGCATATATCAGGCTCCTGTGATGCAGTAGTGGGGTCCCATCCCTGAGACAAGAGGTCCAGGTTCAAGTCTCACCTACTCCAAAGGTGCATCATAAATGTGACTGAACTGGTTGATTTTAAAGTGAAATCTTCAAGGCTGATGGAATTTACTTTATTAACAGCCAACCTATTTGTAATTAACATAGTTAACAGTTGTTAGGTGTGGCGTCTTTTTTAAAATATCTTGCAGAAATTTATTTTCCAATTTGCCTTATTTCTGCTATGACTTTGGACTTTCTGGAAGAGCTTCATGAAAGGGAGGGAAAGTGATAGCCTTTATTTTGTTGGGCAGCTGTTCATAATAAATCGAAAAAGACTCTTAGAGGGAACAGTGAGAGCGCATTAAGAGTTATGTCTGTTGTCTATCCTTGTTAATTGTAATCCTCTTTTCTTTTCCTTCTCAATCCTGCTTACTCCATCTCTTTATGTTTTGCATTTTCTTTTTGTTCTTGAATTTATTATCCTACAATGAAATTTCATGGTAAACTTTTGTTTGTTTTCCTGTCTGCGTGTTCCATGTGCTAGTTTTTGTGTCCACACCCTCATTATCCTCACCTCTTGTACCTCAAATCCCAGCAGCTACCCAGTCAGGTTGCAGAACATGGACCAGTTTTCGGAACTGCAGAAAATGCTCACGTTGCTCCAAGTGTGGATTTCAAGCAAGGTTTGTTCAGTAGTTATTTGGTGCGTATTGATTCAGAGTTTTGATGTTGGTGTTTGTGTGTTCATGCCTGGTGGGAAAATGAATGAAAAGAGTTCTTCATTTCATTTTGGAGACCATTTCAGTTGCATACAATCACTGTTTAAAAAAAAAATCCAAGTGATTATATTTTTCTTTTTTTGTTGGATATTTAGTGAATTATTCCAATTTTTTTAGCTGAATTTACATTCCAACTGGAAGAAGCTTTCAGTCTGCCAGACTTCTCAGGATCTAGTTATGATGCGTGACGTGCATGTATATTTCTCAGCAGTATATTTATATGTTTACGCAGCAGCTTATTTGTTTCTGTTTAGTCCTTTGTAATAGTTAGTTATACCTGTGAGGCAGAGTTAATATCCAAGGAGAAAGTGAGGAGTGCAGATGCTGGAGATCAGAGCTGAAAATGTGTTGCTGAAAAAGCGCAGCAGGTCAGGCAGCATCCAAGGAGCAGGAGAATTGACGTTTTGGGCATGAACCCTTCTTCAGGAATGAGGAAAGTGTACCAAGCAGGCTAAGATAAAAGGTAGGGAGGAGGGACTTGAAGGAGGGGCGTTGGAACTGCGATAGGTGGAAGGAGGTTAAGCTGAGGGTGATAGGCCGGAATGGGGGTGAGGGGCGGAGAGGTCAGGAAGAAGATTGCAGGTTAGGAAGGTGGTGCTGAGTTCGAACGTTGGGACTGAGACAAAGTGGGGGGAGGGGAAATGAGGAAACTGGAGAAGTCCTGAGTTCATCCCTTGTGGTTGGAGGGTTCCTAGGTGGAAGATGAGGCGCTCTTCCTCCAGCTGTCGTGTTGCTATGCTATGGCGATGGTCTGGCCTTGGATGCTGCCTGACCTGCTGTACTTTTCCAGTAACACATTTTCAGAGTTAATATCAACACAATTAATAGAAATATTTAGATTAAGGAATGCCTGTCATTTCGGAGGAAAATCACTGGATAATTCTTAAATGCTCCAAGTCATTACTGCTAGAGAACTAACTTCACCTTCCATTCTGAGCATTATTATGGAAGGGAGTGCATTACAAACACTATATAGTCCAATTGTTTCACCGTAATTTGTGTAATGTCTGTTGGCTGGCTGCCTGTAGATCTCCTAAGAATGTGACAACTGTCTTATGGCCCATTTAACTTGCTGATTGATCGGAGTTTTGTAACTTTTCAAACACAATTATCCAGCAGTTAGTATTTTATGAAGTTATATTAAATCATAAAAGAAAATTACTTGTTGAACATTCTAGAGCTTACTCAGTCACCTTTGTAAGGATTGTGACAGAGCAAGATCTTGTATACAATGGAATGTGATTTAACATAAAATTACCTAATCGTTAAAATTGCACTACAGTATATAATTAATGTTTAAAGAAGCAGTGCCCCCAAATACTCAAACTAAGTGAGCTGTCCGTGTTTGCTGCTTAAATGGTAGTTGATTTTTTTCTAGGATCAGTGACTCTAGCTATGGCAGGCAATTTAATATTCTAGTAGCCTTACTTCAAAAACTGTCATCAAAATGTCATTTAATTCCCCTAAGTTTTCAGTTTGATGTAGAGATTGGAGAAATTTTATTTTGTCAGCTATTTCTATTCAAGGTTACGTTATTTGGTAATTGTGTCTATTTGAAATTCTGCCCTTTCCTCATATTATAGTAAGTTAGTTCATACTCCGTATTTCTCATCTCAAAATACAAAGGTAAATATTGGATAAGGGTGGGCTGAGTGGCATTCATATGATTAAATTGGCTTGAGTGAACTGTCTTGTATTTTGTTTATGGCTGCCTCCTGTTTGCTCTAGCTGTTTTGAATTTGTGATCCAATTCTAATGAATTTTTGTTTTTCTTTAGAAGTTCAATATTTACATTTCTTAATTTAGATTAATTCAGTGTAAAAATACATTGTCAGAATAACTTTAATAAAGCAACTCCTGACTTTAAAATAGTAAAGCATACTCAAAGTAGGACAGTGAAGGAGGTTATCTAAGATTACAAAGGGATCTAGATCAATTGGGCCAATGGTCTGAGGAGTGGCATATGGAATTTAATTTGGATAAATGTGAGGTATTGCATTTTGATAAAACGGACAAGAACAGGACTTATGCAGTTAATAGTAGCACTCTGGATATTGTTGTTGAACAGAGAGCTCGCGGTTCAAGTACATAGTTCTTTCAGAGTTGGGTTACAGATAGACCGGGTGGTTAAGAAGGCGTTGGCATACTTGACTTCATGACTCAGATATTTGAGTATAGGAATTAGGACATGTTGTGGTTTTACAGGATGTTGGTAGACCACTTTTGGACTACTGTGTTAGTTCTGGTCACCCTGCTACAGAAGGATATTATTAAATTCAGCAAAGGTTTACAACACTGTTCCTGGGGATGATGGGTTTGAGCTATAGGCTGGGGGCGTAAGTGTTATAGAGGTTTATAAAATCACGAGGGCCATAGAAAAGGTGAACGGCAAAGGGTTTTTTTGCTAGGGCAGAGGAGTTCAAAAGTAGAGGTCAATTTTTTTTTTAAGGTGAGAGGAGAAAGATTTAAAAGGCACCTGAGGGGCAACTTTTTCACAGAGGGTGGTTCGTATGTGGAATGAATTGCTAGATGGTAGATGCAGGTATATTTAAGAGACATTTGGACAGGTACATAAATAGGAAAGGCCAAGAGGGATGTGGGCCAAATGCAAGCAAGTGGGACTAGTTTAGTTTGGGAAACTAGGTTGACAAGGACGAGTTGGACCTGTTTCCATGCTCTATGACTCTGTGTGAAGGCAGAGATATCCTTGTGGAGGAGAGATGAACTGTATAGTACATTTTAGCTGCTTGTGTTAGTTTTTCTTTAGTGTTGTAGTACATACAAATAAATCCTTTGCATGAAGTGTGTTATTTAGGTTTCTTGGACAAACCTAATTCATGTCTCCCCCCCCCCCCCCATATCACATGTATAGTTGTAAAGGTCAAGTGAATAGATTGATTTTTTTAAAGTCATTATATCAAGTCTAAAGTTCCTTGGATGTTTGTTTTAGCTGCAATAATTATGACCCTGTATGACACTTTCTATAAAAGATCCAGTAATCTGCAGTCAAATAGAAAATAGCATTTCATTGAATTAAAAGTTCAGGCATGCTACATGCCATAAAATGTTTCTATTTATTTCAGTGGGGCGAACTGAAGCTGCTATAACAAAACTGAAAGCAGGTATGGAACAGTTTAAAAACATAATTTAGTATATCTTCTTTGCACCTTCACAAGTGTCTGTACTTCCAGGGCAAATATCTGTAATTGAGTGACTGTATAAAGAGCTTTGGCAGTTTTACTGCCTGTTCAACTTGAAACATTGGGAAGGTACCAAACCTAATGCTAAATGTTTTCCCTCACCATTTACTGTGCAGTGATACAGTTCGTGAAATCATTGATTAATTTTTAACTAATAATTGTGAACATTTGTTTCCATTGCCAAGTATTGAGGTAAGATGTTAATACTTTTGATGCATTGATCGGGGTATGAATTGTGTTTTGTGAGATGTTGTTGAATGAAGACTACTTCAAGTATGAACAGTGGAATTTACTTCGTACCTTATGAAGTGAATTTAGAGTGAGTTGTCAAATGTTTATTATCATGCTGCCCAAATGCCTAATTCGAACTTTTGACAGAGTTTGTACACTTGTCATTTGGTCCTTAAGTCTTTTCAAATTTAAAGCAATTGTGTAACATTTGATATTTTAGATTAAAGCATTCATCCAAACGAAATGGCAGTTTTATGCAATGGTATATGACTTGTTTTGGACTAACTACTGTCTGCAGTATAAATTTAAGACATTCTTGAAAAGACAGAAATAAACCCTGCATTGAGATCTGTGATGTGTTAGCTCGCTTTCACTGTGTGACTTGGGAGTGCTTCCCATATCCCATATGCAATATATCCTGTACACTCGGTCCCTTCCCCTCTCTGTCTCCATTAGATCCATCTTTCAACAACCATCCAAAGATTCTGCATTCCTCCAACTCTTGTACGATCACCACTCCCTTTGCTTCACTATTCACCACTGTGCTTTCAGCTGACAAGGCCTTAAGCACAAATTCCTTCACTAGTTGTCAAGACAGTAAACTCTAATTCCCTCCCTAATACACACAAGCCCTCCTGCTCTGAGGGTCCTTAAAACTAGCCTCTTTCAAGGTGGATGAATGTGTAATGTAATCTTTGGATTGCTACCTCTATCATTTTGTGAACTTTTCCCACAAGAGTTGCACTGTATAAATGCAATTTGCTAGATGTAAGGAAGTATGATGTACAGCAGTATTACTTTTATGAGAATAAAGGCTTGCTAGAATATTCTTTAGAACTACAGATTAGACAAATATATATTGTATAATTCAGGTCATTAAGAAGTCATTCACTTCTGTGAATGCCTAATCATTTTATGGTGACATCTAATTTTAAGTTGTGACCACAAGAATGACCTTTCATGCAGTTAGCTATTTCTCATGTACAAGATTATAGAAAGTTAACATTTTTTTTTTGTTCATGCGGGATGTGTGTCGTTGGCTAAGCCAGAATTCATTGCTCATTCCTAAATTCCCTCTAGAAAAGTGATAATGAGCTGCCTATTTGAATCACTATAGTTCTTAAGGTTTAATATTGCATTCAAAAGTATCCAGAACTCTAGTTACTGAAGTGTGCCAATTTATTCAATCCTCAACTTCCAGTGGAGCTGAATTTGTGAAAGAGATATAATATGCAAGGCACATTAATGTGTGTTGCAGTATGCAAATATTGACTATTTTTAATTGCTACATCCTAAAATTCCTCAAGGAATGTGCGAACCTCGGGTTGCAAAGTGTGCCTCATGTTTTGGGTAGCATCTGTAATTTAAAGCTGCAATGCTTTATCAATCCTAGACAAAACAATGTAATGAATTAATGCTTTATTCTGCTTTGGCCAGAACGTTTAGAAATGCTTTGGGATATTGAGTACAGTAAAAGCAAGGCTTAAAATTCATTATAGCCATTGGTGAAATGTAATAGTTTTTTGCTGCTGAAAATTTGCTTATGTTGATTGTTGTTATGATTTTGGAAGGCAGTAGGCTGACTCGTTCAATTTCTCTGTGTTTGGAATATGTCACTTTTGACCATATTAGACTTGAATGTGCAGATTTAAAAGTTCAAAACTGATGTAATCCAAAATAAAAATTGTCCGTGTTTCCTGGTTGGTATCACAATAAAGGTAACAAGCAATGTATCAGACTTCACTAAAAGTGGAATCAATAATTAAGGAACTTTAATTTTAGAAACCCAAATATTCTGTGCTTCTCCTATGCACATAAATGATATGGGTTGATCAGAATGAGCAGCTGAGACCATTCTAGCGGAATGCATTTTCTCCCTTCGTTATTATATTTCTGTTATGTCCTTGGAGAAGATGCCAGTGATGAAGCTGTACTACTTATGGAATGTTTTGTGTTCAAAATGTAACTAGCTTATATTTTGTTTACATCAATGATTAAAGATGTGATCTACATAAACGACTGATTTGTATGACTAAAATGTACTAAATGTGCTTTTTGTTTCTGTTCTTAGAAGAGAAACCAAAGCAGGAGCCAATGGTGAAAAGTCCTTCACCAGATAGAAGATCAGAAACTATTTTAGAAAGTAAAGACATAGATGGAGAGCCTCCTGATTCTGTCCCTTTACAAGTGGAGGAGGAGGTGGAAGAAGAAGAAGAGGAGGAGGAGGAGGTGGAGGAAGAGGAGGAAGAAGAAGCAGCACCAACAGTGGAATTTACTACTAACGACTCAATTTTTCCAACTTTGGATTCTGTGGAAGAATCTGAACCATTCATTCCTAAGGAAGAGCAGAACCCTGTACCTAACTTATGTTTGCATGGGGAAGTAGAAGAGGATAAACAGGAAGAGCAGGGCAGTGAAAACCTATCTGGAAAAGTGATTATTGCTTCAGCTAACGAAATTATAGTGCCTGCTACTATTAACACAAATCAAGATGTGAATGGCATGGCAGGACAAGAAGTAACACAAAGCACCTTAGAAAGTCTGTCACAAGACCTTCCTACACTCTCCACTACAGTGGAGATTCCAGACATCCCTCGGACAGAAGTGGAGATAACACCTTCCCCGATTGCTGTTTGCACCAATCTGGAAGTCACAGCAGAGGAAGAGAACAAGGAGGAAACTCCTATTAGTGATGACAGAAATCAGGATATGGAAAGCAAAGAATCCGCTGAAGAGGAGGAGAAAGAGGTAGAGGAAAATGAATCACAACAATTAAACTCCAAAAAAAGCCCAGAGATTGTGTATGGTAGGTTTGCATTGAATAAGACTGTCTGTATAATGTCAAATCTTAGGAATTTTTAAAATGGTATTTGAGACATATTGTAATAATCTACAAGATATTAGACCAGCCTTTTCCAAGAGTGAGAGCTGTTTCCAAATACTTTCATCACCTTGTGGGAACAATGCCAATTCACATTTTACTGGAAATGTTTCTTAAAGGTTTCGATACTTACATATTATGCCAGTGGTGTGAGAAAGATTGCTAGTTTTGTTTGACAATAGTTGATGTTCAATCTCTAGTTCAGTTTAGTGAACTAACTTTTATCATTGATTATCCTATAAATCTTTGTGTTATATACAAAATTCATGTATTTTTCAATAATTTCTGTGGTGTATATATATAGGTCTTACTTGATTGATACTGAAATATGAATTCCTAAGACAATCGGGAAGGAATTATTTTCATAAAGCTTTGAAGCCTACTTCAGTGTACAGCTGATTTAATGTGAAATGTTCAAACTAAGATGTGTTCTGATTTAGCTGATAGACCGAAGGTAATACTACCCAAAATTGGTATCTCAATCCCTGGGTAGAAGCAAAATCCATAATTGTTCTGCACTGATCACTGCTGGAATTGTCTTGAAAGTGCACATTCTGACGGTCTTTTATTAATAGATTTGCCAGGTTACATGACACATGGACAGTGAGCATGTATGAGCATCACTGCCTGTGAATTTCATTCCAAGCCATAATTCATCTTCGATTGCAAGTAATCTGCTGTTCTTGGGGGCCCTTGTAGTGCAATGGTGGTGTTCTACTTCTAAGCCAGAAGGCCTGGATTCAAATCCTGTCTGTTCCAATGTTGAACAGATTGATTAGAAAATATCTAGAAGTGTTTCATGTCCATCCCTGGACAGGTTGAGTTTAAAATTAAATGCCTGTCACTGTTCTTTCTTTGGCATTGAGTTAAAATACTGGAGTTTCGATTAGTAGCACTGCAGTATTCACACCACATGGACTGTAGCCATTCAGGGTGGCTCACCATTACTTCGAGCGTTTAGGGAAGGGTAATAAATATTGGCCTGGGCAGTGATGTCCACATTGTATAAACAGATCATTTAAAGAAATGCTGTGTTTGAGATATCAAAGGGAAGTTGCCATGAATTGAAACATTTCCTAGTGAGATGATGGTACCTTTAGGAGTGAAATTTAGCAAGATGTTTTAAGAAATGATGAGCAAATCTTAATGCACAAATTAATTTCATATAGCCCGTTCTGTACGAAGAAGATTAATATCCTAACTTATGGAGTGTAGATAGGTAAGTTATGATAATATAGATTTCTGAGACTGACTTTGTAATGCTGAATGTATAATTTCGCTTCAACTCTCAAGTAGATTAGGTTGTTTGCATGTGTGGAGAAATCCACTTTGAGACATAGACCATCAAAAAAATTTGTTTATTTGAAAAAATGCAATAGCTATGATTCCAACTTCGAAACCAAGCTGACCTAGTTGATGGTTTACAGTCACAAAGCTTCACTTTTCATTGAAAGGGCTTGACAACTTTGAGAAATGAGAAAAAGGAATAACATTTTAATAATATAAAATAAAGTTTTGAATTAGATATAAATAATGGGAGAAATGTAGAATGGCACATCGTGGTCACGTTTCATCAATTTGCATGAGAGGTGATGCACTTTGGTTTTGTTTTCTTTTCTTGTTTTTCCTACCAATGAACATGTGCAAACAACTGCAGAGGAACAAAGACATAGAGGTCATGATATGTAATTTCTTAAAAATGATGGCAAGTAAAGAAAAGAGGATTACAGTCATTTCACTCTTGTAAATAATGATGCACAGTAGAAGAATGAACATATTTAAATGAGAGGAGAGAGATCAAATGTGAAGAAATGCCATTATGTAGATAGTCTTGAGGCATGGTGTGGTTAGCCACAAAGGAAAATTGAAGCATCTTTTAAGGAAATAAGTTGTGTTATAGAGAGAGAACAGGACAATTAAACAGCACCAAAAACAATAAGTTGAATAATCATGAATCTGTTTATAAATGGATGACCACTTCGAAACGTTGAAAGCTGGAGAGCTTGAAGTTTGAGGCTTCTTTGATCAGTATTTGGAAATGAGATTTTTTCTAATTTGTTAAAAAAATATAGTTGCTTGAATACACTGTCAATTTTAACTTTTTTTCCTGTGGCCTAAGCTGTGACACAAGATTGTTATGTTATGCTTTGATCAGGATTTAGTGGTTGATTGAGAGGAAATTTAATAACTTGACACCAAATGGCATTTTTGAATATCAACTGAAACTAATTAACAGCAAACTGTTTTTCCATGCCTTAAATTAGAAGACTAACTGTAAACTGAATAAGGTGTGAAAGTTTGTAGTAGATGAGAGTATGCACGTTTCATTTGCAAATGTAAGGTGAAGGGCAGTTTGATTCTGACAAAAGGTTTCAAATATTGTAAATCAAATGGATTAGAAAAACAAACCTGACAAAGGTAACATGAGAGTCAGGACTGAGGACAGACAGGAAGGTGGATTTGAGACTCCACCCAGGTGAGCCATGATCCTTTTTAATGGCAGTGTGTGCCCAAAGGGCCGAATGGCCTACTGCTTGTCAGTCCTATGTTTTTTGCCGCTATTTGTCTAAGTGAGCTAATGTAAATCACTCTGTGCACTACTTCACTGAGAGCTACTGAGATGAGTCTTTTTTTGTGTAAGTAAATGAAAGACACGGAGGAATAGTTACTATTTTCAACAGTGCACAACAGCCTATTCTTAACCAGGATTGGAATCGGAGATTCACAAGGTAGTGCCTCACCAGGATTCCATTATCAATTCAAGACCCTGCAGATAACCTGAAGGAGAAGTTGAGAGACTGGCTGAGAAAGTTAATCCATTTTGAAATGAAAATGGTGGACCATGTGTGGATGCTTTAATAAACTATAATTTTAGAATTTGTCTCCTGATTTTGCATTATGGTGATGTTATCTAAATAATGATTTGCTTGCAATCAGCTATGCCTCAAAAGAATTGCTGCTGAGATATTACAAATTCATTGTGTGATTGGTTAGTGCGAAAGAGAGTTGTATGCCAAGTTTGGGAGATTAACCAGTGTTACACTCCAATTACTTTGCAATGGAATTACTGGAATAGTGGTTAACTTTTTGATGGTCTCAGGGAAAGTCTTTCTTTTGTCTTCTATCCATTTTGGATTGGAGGACTGTCAAAACTGGAAGATACCCTCCATCAGTATCTGCCAGGAATTAGCAGAATATCTGTTTGCAACATGCTCGAGGATATGTTATGTCGTTTGTGCCTGAAAAGAAATATCTGCTTTCAAAAGAAAATGCCTCTGTTATGATATCATTTTCTGAAATTGCCTGTCTATTCAGTCCATTCCAAATGGAATAAAATGTACTTAGGATAAATGTATATTTCTGTGTAGCCTCACTGCAGTATGGTTAGGGTTAACCCTATCGCAGTTACAATTTACTGCATAATTTCTATTGCTGCATGTTATACTGATAGAATAGGAGATAATTGCATGACATTTGCTATTGATATTTAAGTCACTAATAATGAAAAAGACTGCCATGGAAATGCTAAGTAAGTGCTTTGTTTTTTGTAGAGATAGGATGGCAGGATGCTCTCTGACAGGATGAGAGAGATGATTAGAAGTATTGAATACTCTACATTTGAATATTTCTGTGATGTTCAAGACTTTGCACATTTAATCAGGTGATGGAGGGGCTTGTGTAAAGCAATCTGGTATAATCTTTCCTTGTGTGTGTTGAAGCATTTATGGTAGGGACCAGCTAAAATAGAAAAGCAGTGTTAGTCTGAATTCTAAATTTCAGTTTTGAAGGATCTGGATGAATGCCAAGTTGTTAAATGCTTTGTGAGGAATGTCATTTGTGGTTGAACTTATGTTTAGAATGAGAGGTACTTTGATTTCACCTGCATTGTATAACAGAAGAAACAGGCATTTACAATAAAAGTCCAATTTGACTGATTTTTGGAAAAATCTTGATGTTTTTTAAATAAAAACTTCAAGCCTCTATGGAACGCTTCAGTGAAGGACTGAATTTACTGGAGGTGGTCTATAACACCAATGGCGTTGACATTGACTTTTGTCTTCTGGGATTTGCACAGAACGCTTTTTTTAACTCTGGTTTTTCATAAATTTTCTTTGCTTTCTCGATGAATATGGGGATTTGTTTTCCTCAGTATTAAGAAAACCAGTTTTTCAACCTTGAAAGACACCATGATGAAGCTACTCCTGACCTATAGGTGCCTCCAGTTGAGCTGATTGGGTAGTTATCAGACAAAGGTCTGTGACTTCCTTGTTTAGCGACTTTGTATTTTTTTCTGTTCTGGGGATGCTGAGCCCAGTTATAGGTAAAAATTAACCGATTGTCCATTTTAGTGCCTGGTACTAGCAATGTTGGAAATCTAAATAAAAATTGAAAACTCTGGAAATTTTACAGGTCTGGCAGTACATGTGGAGATAGAAAATGGAATGTTTACAATATTTTCTGTTTTTAACCTAATTATCTGTATAGCAAGTCCAACTGTCTCAATTTGCTTTTGAGTGGTATAATGTCTGTTATCTCTGAAACCTCTGACTCTCGTGCTATATTTATTTTTGCTGTAGTTTTGGAGGAGGCAGTCTTTTCAAATAATGAAGTTAAAATTCCATATTTCTCTAAACCTTCAGAATTGTGGTGACTTGCATGTAATTTAATCAGTGTGAACAAATGAAGATTGGAGAAAGTTACACACCCTTTCATTGATGTTATTTAAAGAAGTTTCTGCATCATACAGTCATGTTTTTCATTGATTGCAAGTTTGCAATATTTGGTTTGTCTTAAAACAATTGTCTTAAATCCTAACGCATTTTAGCAGAAGTCATGAAATTATGAGAGGTTTAATTTGCTTATTATTTTGTTCCTCATATCCTGAGTGATGGGAGTGGCTCAGTACATTTCTGGTCATGACTCAGCGCTCTGTATCTGCTCTGAATAATGTGTGTGCACATCTGATAAAATAGTGTCATGTCAAAACAATATCATAGGGTCAAAGCTGAGAACGGTGTTAAGTGGTAGCTGCATGATAGTTGGGCTCTGACGATCCAGCAGGACTTTAATAGAATTGTCATTGAATATTTGTGGAATCTTGATCTGTTCTGTGATCTCCACTAATGTGGGTTCATTCACTAATTTGCATGTTAAATGCTCACAACTTAAAACTTAAATGATGTTGCAAATGTTTCTTCACCTAACAGTCTTTTGCCATCTGGTATACACAATGGCCTAGGAGAAAGTGAGGACTGCAGATGCTGGAGATCAGAGTCTAGAGTGTGGTGCTGGAAAAGCACAGCAGGTCAGGCAGCATCCAAGGAGCAGGAGAATCGGCAAGAGCCCTTCATCAGGAATGACTCATAGCTAAAGAAACTGATTGTAAGCCAGGAGTTGAACTAATGATGTAAAATTGGAATCAAACTTATAGACCTGGAGCTTGAGTCAAATGCAATATTTTCTTCACTCATTGAGACTGGCATCAATATAATGCAATGTTGGGAATGTTCAGATGCCTCTTAGAGGAACATTGTTTTTACTGAGAAAAGAGTAGTAATGATGGCATTTTATTAACATGTTTTGTTCTGGCTACGTTCAGATCAAAAGATTGTTGTATCAATATTAGCCATAGTGTGTCATAATTTTAGCCTGCTTTCCTTGAGTTTGCCAATGAGGATCTTTGTTTACAGATTGTTGTTCCAGAAGAGAAACACTGGGGTGTTGACAACTTAAGGGAGCCCTTACCACCTAGTTAGATACTTTAAAGATACTGAACTCAAATTTGTGGGTATGTTAAACAAATTTGTGTGATATGTTAACCAAATCTTAATAAATATTGTATTTTTAAGTCAGTAGACTCTTAAGAGTAATGTTTGTAATAGTGATAAAGTGTAGTAGATTTGGAATGTTTATTAGTGCCATTCCTACCCTGTTGGTTGTTTTATTACCTTCTAGCATTTTTATTTTAAATTTTGGCTTTTATTTTCTTTCGATTCATTTTTTCTTTTCTCATGCCCAGTGGCACATGAGACAGACAGCGAACATGCTCATGTCTGTTTCCATTACTCGATTTTCTTGAAACAGATTGCCAGAGGGGTATCACACTGCGTCAACCATGACTGATCAGGAGACTCTCCTTTCCTCACTGGCTGCCATAGACATAGCAGAAGGATGTACAAGTTGATAATCAACCTGTTTGCAAGGTCAATAAGTCCTGATGTGGAGTTTAAACCCAGGTTTCTGGCTTTTGAGGTAGGTGCTTTCATACTGCACCATAAGACCTTCCTGATGCCAAAAAAAAGAGGCGGCCAATTGTACCAGTAACAAAGGAAGAGATACCTAGTTCATTCCACTCTTTAGGTCTTTCCCCATTCCCCTACAATTATTTATTCACCACCTTTTAGAATATTACTGTTCCAGTTGTTTCCATCACCCTTTCAGTATATTCTCCAAGATCATAATTTGCTGGGTAGAAAGACTTCTCATCTTGCCATTTTGTCAACTACCTCAAATCTATGTTTTCTCGTTGCTATCTTTTCAGCCACTAGAAACAGTACTTTCTCTCTTACTCTACAAAAAAGTTCATGATTTTGTGCAACTATATTAAATCTCCTCTTAACTTTGTTGCTACAAAGAAAATAATCCAGGTTTGATCTCAAAATAATTTCCAGACCTCATTGCCATTCGCAATCTACAAGTTAAACCAAATTGTAATATTTGATGAAACTTTTCAAGTATTTAAAATGGTCTTCTCTACATTGGGGAGACTAAACATAAACTTGGGGCATGTTTCGCTGAGCATTCTCAGCCGGGCCTACAGGGGCCGACCTGACCTCCCAGTTACTGTCTGTTTTAATTTCCCTTCGCACTCCCTTTCCAACATGATCACCCTTGGCCTCCTCCATTGCCACAGCGAAAGAGGAACAACACCTCACCTATTGCCTGGGCAGCCTACAGCTCAGACTGAACATTTGAGTTCTCCAACTTCAAATAACCTTCCTTCTGAGCCCCTCCCCCTCCTTTCCATTCTTCTGATTGACCCTTGCTTCCAGCTAGCAACTGGATTCATTCCTCCCATTGACCAACCGGGTTGTATCCTCTACCTGTGTTCACCTATCTCTACCTCACCAAACCCCGCCCCCATGGAAATTTGGCTTATTTTCTTTAAATGGAAACCAACTTGTTTGGTGCAATAATTATTTTACATCCAAATGTATTTTTCTTTTGCTATCTCTGTTTTTCTTTTGCTCATTATGGACTTGAGACTTCCATGTGAAGATTTGCCTCTTGTTTACTGAAAATCAGTTTACAACAGGATTTTCTTTCAGTGAAAGGCTACAGATCTGAAGGGTGTCATATTCTTGTCATATACGTGGCCAGATT
Source organism: Chiloscyllium plagiosum (assembly GCF_004010195.1). NCBI lineage: Eukaryota > Metazoa > Chordata > Chondrichthyes > Orectolobiformes > Hemiscylliidae > Chiloscyllium > Chiloscyllium plagiosum. The sequence goes on along the minus strand of NC_057743.1, from coordinate 8,431,333 downwards.
CTAAATTTGATGTATTTCTTAGCTGCAGTAGCATTGCTGCACTTATCTTGTCTTAGTTTGCTTAGATAAATTAATCTCATCTTCAGTATTTAAAGATAAGTTTTACATCAACCTACCAGGGTAGATCTCTGCTTCAGCCTGTGAAAGGGGAATGAATTCCTGAAAAAAATTGGGTAAGATTTGTTTCTGATTATGCTGGTTCTGTGTGTCCTTCAGAGAAATTATTCTGACTTCCCTCATTTGAGCATTGTTTTTCTGTATTTTTGAAACATGCCATTTCTTGCTTTTACCTTGCCACTTTGTGTGATGTATATGGAAATGTCTGATTAATATTCTTTCAAAAAGTTTTCAATGCTTTGTTATTTTACAGGTTGTTCTGAAAAACAGGTAATTTGATTGAAATGATGGCAATCAGAATTTAGTGTCAGCATTAAATGTGGATCCCTAATCCCTATTACTGCATTCATTCTTTTTTAAAAGAAGCTATCTTTCAAGAGCAGTTTTTTTTTTGAAGGAGAGTATACATATCAATTATGGTGCCATATTTGAAATATTCCATTCTTAAAAAGCTTGATAACCATTTTCATATGGGAAGCATCCACAAAATAAAGTAGCTTAAATTTACAGAACTGGTTGAAAATAAGAAAGCATTTGTTTTATACCATTGAAACTGATCATGTCTGGTGTTTTTAAATTCATTCATGGAATGTGTGCAGTGCTGACTAAGCCAGCATTTATTGCTCATCCATAATTGCCGTGAGTAGGTGATGGTGAGCTGCTACCTTGAACTGTGCAGTCCTTTGAGTTGTAGGAATACCAAGAGCGCTGTTAGAAAGGGGGTTCCAAAGATATTCCAAGCACAACAGTGAAAGAATGCTGAATGTTCATATTGTGGCTTGATTATGTTAAGAGTGGTGGATATGCTGAGCCATCAGGTTGGAGCATGTGGGTGACTGCACTTCTGCTCATGATGGTCTAAGATCAAGTATGCTTCTCCCTTTGATTAGCTCCTTCATTACCCAGTCAAGCACCTTTGAAGACCATAAGATACAGGAGCAGCATTTGGCCGTTCAATTCTGCTCAACCATTTGATCATGGTTGATAGGTTTCTCAACCCCATTCTCCTACCTTTCCCTGTAACCCCTTTGATCCACCTACTAATCAAGAATCTGTCTTAAATACACTCAATGACTTGAGCTTCACAGCCTTTTGCGGCATTGTGTTCTACAGATTCACCACCCTCTGGCTGAATAAATTCTTCCTCATCTAAGCTCTAAAGGGTAATCTCTTCATTCTGAGGCTGTATCCTCAGGTTCTAGTCACTCCTCCTAGCGGAAACAAATCTTCTCCATGTCCATTATATCCAGTCCCTTAGGATCTCATTGAAACTTAGAGAATACTTTCTCATCCTTCTAAACTCCATAGAGTGCAGACTCAGGTGGTCAACTGCTCCCCATGTGACAAGCCCTTTATCCCTGGGGTCATTCTTATAAACCCCATCTGAACCCCCTCCAATGCTAGCGCATTCTTCCTTCCTTAGATACAGAGCCCCAAACAGCGCTCAATATTCCAAATATGTTCTGACTAGAACCTTGTACAGCCTTGGAATTACATCCCTGCACTTGTACTCCAGCCCCCTTGAAATGAATGCTAACATTGCATTTGCCTTTCCAATTGCCAACCTTGAGATTTCCTGGTTCAGGATTCTCTTAAGTCATTTTATGCTTCAGATTTCTGAAGCTTTTCCCCATTTAGAAAATAGTCGGGGCCTGTATTCTTCATACTAAAGTGCATTTCCTCACACTTTCCCACATTGTATTCCATCTGTTACTCCTTTGCTCACTCTCCTAGACCACAACCTTTGTGCCTCATCAGCACTACCTGTTCCTCTACCTATCGTTGCGTCATCTGCTTTATCTCCTTTAGGAATCTACAAACTTGCTCAGTGATTGTCCATGTCTTTTGCTTTGTGCATTGTATAATGGTGATTTAGCTTATTCTTAGATTTCTTTGTACGTATTAAAAGTAAGTTGGTCCAACACAAAACTAGAGTATGAACTAGAACTGGAGATCTGTATATGGTATTTTTAAAAATAGAAACGGTGCTCAGTGTTCTACATTGATCAGGTGTAAGGAAAGTGAAAGTTATATTGCTTGCATTGGAAATTGGATGCGAAATGAATAAGGTGTACTGCAAGTCTAATTGAAATAGTTTGGTAATTAAATTATGTCTTTATATAAATGCAATAGCATCTTTTTTTATATAGCTGCATAAGTTAGGCATTTTAAATTAAAAACAAGTCCAGTATTACCTGTCATTAATAACTGCTGTATGTTACTTTTTGCACTTACTCTTTTTTATGGCACGGTGTTCTCTGTGTTGAGGATCTCTAATTTCTTCCTTCCTTATTGCTTCCATTTCCTGTTTTTCCTCTCTTTTATATATACTGTGCCATCCCTAGGCTGGCTTCAGGTCTTTGTCAGTGCCCTGTAAACATTGCTTAATGCTGTGCACCATATTCTATGATTCTTCTGTTTTGGAAAGGAAGAATATGGTCTCTCCTTAAACACTCCGTGGCATGACAGGGGTTAGGAAATTGTCATGTGGCCATGTCCTAACATTCCATGTAGGACATGTAAAATGCTTGTTATCCCATTTTAAGTATACTTCCAATGGTGTTCAAATTTTTTAAATCAATATTGAATGTATTTGAATGCGTTCATTTTTAATGTGTACTAATTGTGAGCTTCATTATCAAACAAATATTGTTACTTTTTACATGACTTAGTGCTTTTGCTGTATACTAAGCTTGCTTGTTAAGGAACTCAACGAACATTTGTATATTGCTCAATACCAAAACTTTCACTCTGGCATGCCAGTACAGCACAACAGACAAACATATGAATTGAAAACCAGAGTGGGTCATTTAGCTCCACAAGATCAATCAGTGGAAGGGTTTAGAAGTTCTATTCAATCATAATCAAACCTGAAAATGTGAAGTTTTTTTGCCCACAATATCCGTGTCCAACATTTGTTGCAAATTACTATATTCCTTTTTTTTTAAGTATGCACATACCTAAACTTATATATGTAGCCCTAAATTGCATTCAGCTCATTATGTGGAAATGACTGAATGAAGTCATCTGACGCAAAATTATGTCATGGTTTTCCCACGTAAGCAAGTATTCTGTACATGGTAGCATTTTGCTTAACATTCTAATGTGCAGTATTTAATATACATTTCTTTACTTAAAAGGATCCAATAGCATTGTTTTTTTAAACTGTAAGAATCTGAAGTTTTGGAATAATATTATCTTTGAAATATAAAGATTACTGCAATTTTAGTTTTGAGTCTGATCTAAGAAAGTAGTAAAATAATGAATTCCAGTGACTTCAGCTTTTTGAAACTGGACCAAGAGAATAATGGCCCTCAACCTGTATTACAGTCCCGCTATCTCTTCCTGCACCAAAGATGCAGAAGAAGCCAAAAGAGCTGAACAGGCTGGAAGAAGATTTGTTAGAGATCAGTGAAAAGGTAAGAGTTACTTTCAGCACTCTATACTTTGTGTTATGTTGAAGGTTAGTTTATTTTTAGTGCAAATTTAAATGTTGGGATGAAATCTTGTTGATAGGATGTGCATTCATCCTTTTTCCAAAGCACACTTAACCATTTCTAACCAAAGGTAAGCCTGAAATCTCTACCCAGTACTGTTAAGGATGATTCCCTGGCAGTTGTGAGATGAGAGTATTATTAACTGTTATTTGGAGTACCATGACTGTGAAGCTTTTCTTAATTCTAAATATCTTCAACAACAAAGTCTGGTTGTCTGAGAAAAGCCCATTTTATGTTGTACTCTTTATCACCACTAAAAGCATTATGCTACCAGGATTGCCCATGGTGTATGCAAATAGTTGGTAAGGGATCTTACCCATATCACTTGCAATCATTGTTTAATGAGTTCGATCATCCATGTTTTCCTTGAATGGTAAAATAGGCTTGAGGGTCTGAATAGCTTACTCCTATTCATTTATTCCTATGGTCATAAGACCTCAAATGTAGCTACAAATTTATCTTTAAAGAATCATAGAATCCCTACAGTGTGGTAAGAGGCTCTGATAAAATATGTTCATTGATGTTAACTGTTCATAGGAGGCCTCCCAGACACAATCTGGTAAAAACAATGACTGCAGATGCTGGAAACCAGATTCTGGATCAATGGTGCTGGAAGAGCACAGCAGTTCAGGCAGCATCCGAGGAGCTTTAGCAAAATCGATGTTTTGGGCAAAAGCCCTTCATCAGGAATAAAGGCAGAGAGACTCTCTGCCTTTATTCCTGATGAAGGGCTTTTGCCCGAAACGTCGATTTTGCTGAAGCTCCTCGGATGCTGCCTGAACTGCTGTGCTCTTCCAGCACCATTGATCCAGAATCTGGTTTCTAGCACCTGCAGTCATTGTTTTTACCTTGTTGATTTTAACCCTACTGCGAATCTTCTTGCAAGGATGCCTGCCTTGAAGAAGTTTTCCTCCTCTCTCTACAAGAATCTCAGAGAGTCCCTCTCCCACTGCAACTCCCAAACACAATCTGGCAAGGTAAATGGCCATACTTCAATTGTCTCTCGCGGTTTGAAGAATTTAAAAAAAAACTTGACATTTAAAAGAAAATTAAACTAATTGCCAAAAATCTGGTTTATTTTTTATTATAGTTATTCCTTTTGAATTGGAAGTCTTTGCAGAGACGAAGCTAGGTTTAAATCTTTGATTTATCATAATTGGATATTTTAATAATATAACTTTTAATAACTTTTATTTTCAGAAAGTAGGAATAACGGTAAGCCCCTCAGCCTTTTGAGCCTGTTGGATCATATCTATGCTACTAAGTAATTTGATTTATCTTTGCTCCATAATATCTTCTCTGAAAATGTACATTGATTTTGGCCTTGAAAATGTCATTTGATGCAGCATCTGTATCCTTTTTGCCAGGAAGTGGGTGCAGAAGGCAGAGTTTGGATGATAGGAATGAAGACAAGCGTCAGATTTCTCCAACTTTGTTTGGCAGAAATGCTTCTTGATTTTGTTGCTGATTGGCCTAGTTCCAACTTGAAGATAGTGTCCACTGGTTCTGGATTTCTCCACCAGGAAATTATCTATCTTATTGAATCTCTTAATGATTAAGTGTCTCAATTATGTGACCCTTTCAGCCATCTGAATTTGAGGGACTACAAGCAAAGTTTATATAACATGTCCTCATAATTTAACTCTTGAAGCTAAATATGATTTGCTATCTGTGCTGCATCCCTTGACAGATATGTCTTTCCTAATGTTTGGTGCTTAATGCTAAACTGGGTCTTATCAAGGTTGTGTAAAACAGAAGTGTTTCTTCAATTAATTCCAATCCTTTTGAGACAAAGGTCGACATTCCATTAACTTTTGATTTGATTTTGTACCTGTCCACTAGCTTTTCGTGATTTGTGTACACAGATACTTCAAATATTTTTGCTTTCCCACAGCTTCTATCTTTTGTCATTAAGAAAATAATCCAGATTTTTTGTTCATTGAATGGTCTCTCACATTCCTACATTGAACTCTCCACAATTATTTTCTACATTGTTTAGAGTCTGTTTATGTCCTTTGGTAACTTTCCATTCACACCTGTGAACCTTGCTATGTCTTTAAAGTGCCATCTGTAAACATGAATATATAATTCACAGTTCCTTCGTTTATATCACAAGTGATGTAAAACTGAACTCCCAATGCAAACTTCTGGAGAGCGTCATTAGTCGCGTCCTACCTATAAGTATGTTCCCTATCCCTGTCTCACAAGGTTACCTAGGCTTTCATTTCTCCAAATAAGTGTGGAATCTTATCAGGTGTTTGCTATTGGTCCTTGTGGACAGTAACCATGAAGGCATCCCTATCCACCATGCTTGCAACCTCAAAAAAAATTCAACTAAATGAATCAAACATAAGCTACTGTTCAGAAGTCCAAGCTGATTCTCTGCTTGACTTCTACCATCTGAATGTGCTGTTTCTGATCGATTCCAGTGTCTTCATCACAATAGATGTTAATTGGACAAGTCTGCATTTAGATCTGGTTTGCTGCATCTCAAATAATAGTAACATTTTTCAATCTGGTTAGCTTGGGAAAATGGTGACAGTAAAACTACAGTCTTCTAACCTATTTTGCTTTAGAATTCTGAGATGGAGACTATCAGAACCTGGAAATTTGTAATGACCCATTATTATCTTTCTTATAATTTTTGTATTAAATTCATTGAGTTATTCCCCTTGACTCATTATCCTTTGTACTGCTGGAATCGCATTCACTCCCATATCTTTGGTGGTGGGTATATCCACATAACAAATGCCGTTTTCTTATCCATTGTAGCCTTATTTACATCCAGCTTTAATGAGCCGAAACTCCTTTTCCTACTCTCCATGTAGTTGTATAAAAAGAATGCCATTAACTGTGGAAGTACAACTTGCAAATTGTAATAGTAGTCAAATCCTGTTTGTAGTTGAGGATTTTGTTTTAAAAGTGTTTTCTAGTTCTCCAATTTTAATCATTCCTTCCCCAGCAATAATTTGGAAATATTACATTTAATATATATCAGCTACGTTGCTATGCAGGAAGGAAACTGAGTTTCGATTGAATAAAGTTTAAAACTACTGTCACTGCTGTTCAGTAGACCAGAAAGGACATTTGTTTGAGTTTTCCTTTTTCATAGAAATTGCCACAGCAAAAGGAAAATGATTCTTTGATGGTAGAAATCAGTTACTAAAGCGTACAGATGCCTTGTCATTAATTGAGATTTATAGCAAAGAATAGTGCTATTCCTGAATGAGTAACTAATATATAAGATTTTGAGATCTGGGGATCTAAACCTACTGAATTATCTGATCGGGCAAGATTTAAGAACAAAAGAGTGCCAATTAGCCCCTCAGGTCATTGAGTAAGATCATGGCTGATCTTTGACTTAACTCTCTATTTATCAGTCTTTGTCCCCTATCCCTAATTATCTTTGGTTAACAACAGCTGTGAATCTCAGATTAAGATTTAACAAATAACACCAATTGTTTGTTAGAAACAGTTCCAAAACACTCCTCCACAAAAGTAGGTACAGTTTCCTACCATCCTGTGTCTCTTGAGACCTTGGGTTTCATTCGCTCCCATTGAAAATTATATACTTTGAATATTTTTGACGGATTAGATTTGGATTCTAGTTAGCAACTAATCCACAATTTCTTGCTATAGTTTAGCTATATAGAAGCAAAATTGCTGTCTGTTTAAGAGAATTTCCAATTTCCTCCATGTTCAAATTATTATTTTGTTTCAGGATTTCATCATTTTCACCTAGTTCCTGTATTTATATGGCTGCTGGAAATAGGAAGGAAGCTACTGTATTTTGGTCTTTTTGAAATATTGATTTCTAGATCACACTTAATGGTGTTTATCAAATGATTAAATGAGGCTGGGAATGCAGTTGAAAGTAACATGCATCTCCTCATGCTTCAGCCTAAAGTCGAAGAAGAAACTGCAGTTGAAAATGCTCCTGAACCTGAACAAGATCAGTCAATTCCAGATGCAAATCTGGACGAAGACTTTAACATTAAAAAACATGAAGTGGAAGAGAATGGGGATCAGGACCTAGAACCTGAACAAAATGGTTCAGAGTCTGTTTCAGAAAGTGAAAGTACTGAGGCCAACACCAAAGAAAGCCCTGATGACAACCTAGTGTCCAGCTTCAAGGAAGGTAAATTCTGGTTTCATAGTGCATGTTTTTTCTGCTTGTTTCCAGCTGAATTTGAAAATCGTGAGTGTGCTTAGTTACTGATGTTAATGGAATTTTGGGTCGAAACAAGTTGCTGTGCGAGGTTGTATGTTGGCTGTGTTTAAGATAGTGGAAGGATTTTAGTTTAGCTTGTTAATCCTGTCAGTGTGTCTCAGCAGAGCAGTTGCAACAGTTAGTGCTTTTATTAAGTATTGTACCTAACAAAGGAGTATTAATTAAAATTCACTCTTCAATTAGTAATGTATATCTGAGGATAAATCTTCGCTGTCCAGGTTTGTTTTAATTGATGAACAATTAAAATTTATTCAGGTTTCCAAAATTGAAAAGCATTTAGATTATGGTGTTATCTTTTGAAAAATTAATGTATCATGTCTTGAATTTACATGACCATTCTGCTGTTCATTTTAAATATAAAATTATATGCTTTGAATATTTTCATGATAGATTAGATTTAGACTCTAGTTAGTAACTAATCCACATTTTCTTGCTATAGGCTAGCTACGTAGAGGCAAAATTGCTATCTATTTAAGAAAGTTTCCATCAATACAGAAAGCTTTATTCCTATGTAAAACTCATTTGAAAAGTAAAAAGAGAAGTTTTCGTAGTCCAATCAGGCCATTATTTATGAGGACACTTTTATTTATTACTTGTGAGGACACTTTTGTATCAGCGATCACTTCCCATAAGATCCATCACACTAATTGTGTCCTCCAGTAATATACTGTCATGGTTATGTAAATTAAATCCAACTCTCTAACTTTAAGCATTACATCAGTGACAATTGGTGAAAGTTTTGAATTAATGTTATTGTATTTGACGTAAAAAAAATTTGCCACATACAGTGTTAACAACTGAATACCTAGCATCTGCCAGACACAATACATTCTTCATGTTAAATCTCCTTGTTTGTTCATTATTTCCCTTGCAGCACTCAAGTTCTGGTGGTTTTCTTTATACTCTGGTTCCATCATTTATTACCTAGTGAGTTAGTGCTGATCCCGTGGCCACAACTATAATGTAGAAATTATTGCAACAGGTAGCCAGACTGCCATCTGCTAATAAGGCAAAGTAAGGACTGCAGTTGCTGGAGATCAGAGTTGAGAGTGTGGTGCTGGAGCAGCACAGCAGTTGGGCAGCACCCAAGGAGCAGGAGGATCGACATTTCAGGCATAAGCCCTTCATGAGGAATCTTCTTGATGAAGGGCATACGTCCAAAATGTCAATTCTCATGCTCCTTGAATGCTGTCTGACCTGCTGTGCCTTTCCAGCACCACATTCTCAACTGCCATCTGCTAATAAAGTGATGTACTTTCGAATGGTATTACTGGTACCTGTTGAACTGTAATTATATCAGTCAACACCTTGAAGTAAAATGGAAAAGTATTTAAAGCAATAAATGAATATCTGAAGTGGAATAGTTAGTAATTTGATGACTGGTTGTTTCCAACTTTCAGCTATTCGAGCCACTGTTGCGCAATCTTCTACCACAGGAATGCAATCTTGAAATCCCTACTCAAGGGTTTTGCTCAAATTCAGATTTTAACTTAAAAAAGAAACGTGTTTTGGATACGTTATTATACACCTTCTAAAGCAGGTGGGACTTGAACCCTAACCTTCCTGCCCAGAGGCAGAGACACAACCACTGTGCCAGTAGCACTAAAATTGAAATTGAAGTGGATAATTTTGCACTGATCGATTATATTGTTTCTGACTAAATTGATTTCTCAGCCCCCAATTGAGTCTTCGTTTAAAACATATAATTGCTGATTTTTCAGGCATGCAAATTATCATAATTTTTCATGAGCTGTATTTCATCAGCATTTGAGATCAATTTAGGTTCTTGAAATCCATCTTCATCCTACATGTTTAAAAAAGGTAATTAAAACTAATGCTCAATCTGCTTTTTAGCTGCTTCTAATGTTCATCTGCTTACACAGCCTTCAGTGAATGAGATATCAAGGTCTTGTGTAGCTAAGTACATAAGAACTAGGAGCAGGAGTAGGCCACCTAACCCTTCAAGTCTGCACCGCCATTCAATAAGATCATGATTGATGTTTTTGTGGACTCAGCTTCACTTATCCGCCCTCTCACGGTAACCCTTAATTCCTTCACTGTTCAAAAAAAAGCTATCTTAGTCTTAAAAGCATTTACTGAAGTAGAGTCAACTACTTTGACATTTTAAGTGATGTGCAGAAAACACGAGAAGGTGATGTAGTTTAGAAGATAGGAATTGGAGTATTGACACAATTACTTGATTTAAAGTTTCAGGAGGGGTACACAATTTGTGTACAAAGTGAATATGGGACAATTATTTGAGGACTAGGAGTCTGTGCTTGTATTAGTCAATACCTTGAAGTAAACTGGAAAAGTATTAAAAGTGTTATGGACTAGGCCAGACCACTCAAAACATTCTTAAGCAGGCAGCCCAGACCATAACATTGCAATTTGTTTCAGTGAAAATTACATGGAGTAAGTTAGCAAGATTGACTAGCAGGTTTTAAAACAGACAAAAATTTATTCACAAGATTACACAGTGAAATACAAAAAACAGAATAAAGAACCCCTACGGAACTCGGTCCATCCAAACTAGACTTAATTATGCTGTTCCAAATATACGCAACAATCCCAATAAGCAAACCCCCTTAAAAACGGTTTTAAAAATGGGACAAATGCTTACAGGTTAAAATTAGAAGGGAAGAGAGAGAGAGAGAGCCCGTTTCTACACAGCTGAACTCCTAACTGGTTCTGGACTGAACTACTCAGCTTGATAGCTTACCACTCCCCTTTCATTATACAGGTCACTTCTAAAACATGACCACTTTGGCCAAAGTCTCATCTGTTTACATGTAAACAAAAAAGCCTCTTAATTCCCTTTAATCTCTGCACCGAACCAGGACAGTTTTGTTACCCCTCTGACAAAAGCCAAGGACACAGTATTCTTGAGAAAAGGAACAGCTTTTAGAAGAAAGGAATGAGCTTTGTGACAAAAGCAACAAATGAATAACTGAAGTGGAATAGTTAGTAACTTGATGACTGGTTGTTCCAGACTTTGATGAGATCTGGTGAAAGGAGGAAGACATCCTTGGAACTTGGGATCAATATTGCAGAACCACAGGTGCTTAAAATTAGGAGTGCTGGTGAATATTTGGTATGCATCATTTCAAGATGTATTTTAGATAGAAATGAAGTTCGTAGATTTGTAATCTGCATTGTACTTAAAATTATTGCTAATTATATGAACTTTGAAGCAGCAGTTGAAACATTGTTGCCTAATAATCAGGAGAAGATTACGAGCCTCCTCTAGATTTAGAAGACTATTAAGTATCCAAATACTTCTTGTTGTGGGACAGTAGTAGTGTCCCTACCTCCGGTCTAGGAATCCTGGGTTCAAGTCCCACCTGCTCTAGAAGTGTGTAATAATATCTCCAAAAGCTATTTGACTTCAAGTTCCACCTGCTCCAAAGGTGTGTAATAGCATTTCCGAACAGATTGACTGAAAAACAGCTTTGAAATACTATTTTAGGATATGAAAAATTCAAACCTGGAAAATTGGATGATCAAGGGCTGCAGTCTGTTTTGGTGGTAACTGGCTGCAAATGGATCCACTTTACAGCGATTGTGCTATATCTCATCTTAGACTAATTTTAGATTTTAAATCTTGACTGAAGTTTCAGTTGAAAAACAAATGTTAAGTATTTCCACATACTATCATCATGCCCATAAATCACAAGTCCCTGCAGTCCTGGGCTCTGATCTGAGTGCAACTTGAACCCATTGAACTCCATGACCTAATGTATCCTACAGTTCTGGACCTTGATTGTGTTGACCAATTGAATGGTTGGATCTGAGAGAAAGTGAGGACTGCTGATCCTGGAGATCAGAGACAAAAAGTGTGGTGTTGGAAAAGCACAGCTGGTCAGGCAGCAACCAAGGAGCAGGAGAACCGACGTTTCGACCACGACGTCTTCATCGGAATGCGGGGGAGGGGAGGCAGAGGCAAGGGGACTGAGAGATAAATGGCGG
>NC_057743.1:8405714-8419501 GCF_004010195.1 Chiloscyllium plagiosum | reverse complement strand
GGGGGTGGGGCTGGGGTAAGGTAGCTAGGAATGCAATAGCTAGATGAAGATGGGAGATGGTGATGCGTCAGGGTGGATGGTGGAATGATAGGTGGGACCATTCAAGAGGGCGGTGCCGATTTGGACGGTTGGATTGGGATAAGGTGGGAGGAGGGGAGATCAGGAAACTGGTGAAATCTGCATTGATTCCATGTGGTTGGAGGATCCCAAGCCGGAAGATGAAGTGTTCTTCCTCAAATCCTCGAGTGGCTTGGATTTGGCAGCAGATGATATTTGCATGTCCTTGATGGAGTGGGTAGGGGAGTTGAAGTGATTTGTCACAGGGCGTGGGGTTATTTAGACCATGTGTCCTGGAGACGTTCTGTCTCTCCACATCGAGAGCAAAGGACACAGTAGATGGGATGTTTGGAGGTGGAGGAAAATCTCTGCTGGATTTCAATACAGAACTGGCTCAAAGGTGGTGGGGGGTTACTTTTCAGACTGGAGGACTGTGAAAGGCTTACAAGGATGCTGCCAGGGTTGGAGGGTCTGAGCTGTAGGCAGAGGCTGAACAGGCTGGGGCTGTTTTCCCTGGAGCGTCGGAGGCTGAGGGGTGATCGTACAGAGGTTTACAAAATTGAGGGGCATGGATAGGGTAAATAGGCAAAGTCTTTTCCCTGGGGTCGGGGAGTCCAGAACTAGAGGACATAGGTTTAGGGTGAGAGGGGAAATATATAAAAGAGACCTAAGGGGCAACTTTTCAAGCAGAGGGTGGTACGTGTATGGAATGAGCTGCCAGAGGAAGTGGTGGAGGCTGGTACAGTTGCAACATTTAAGAGGCATTTGGATGGGTATATGAATAGGAAGGGTTTGGAGGGATATGGGTCTCGTGATAGCAGCTGGGACTAGATTGGGTTGGGATATCTGGTTGGCATGGACGGGTTGGACCGAAGGGTCTGTTTCCGTGCTGTACATCTCTATGACTCTATACGGAAGGGTCCTTTGGGGCCTTGGATGTGGAGGTGTGGATGCATGTTTTACACCACCTACGGCGGCAAGGGAAGTAGCTGGGAATGGAGAGCGGGTTTGTGGGAGGCATGGATCTCGCGAGGGAGTTGTGGAGGGAATGCTATCTGCAGAATGCTGAAAGGAGTGGAGGGAAGTATATCTCTGGAGTGGGGGTATGTGTGTAGGTGGCAGAAATGGCAGAGGATGATGCGTTGTATTCAGAGGTTGGTGGGGTGGAAGGTGAGGATCAGGGGTTCTGTCCTTGTTGCAGTCTGAGGTGTGGGATTCAAGGGCGGAGATGTGCCTGGAGGGCATTGTTGACCAGTGGAAGGGGAAATTGTGGTCCTTGATGTAGGAGGCCATCTGGGATGTTTTGGAGTGGAACTGGTCCTCCTGAGAGCAGATGCGGATGAGGCAGAGGAGTTGAGTGTAAGGGATAACATTTTTACAAGAGGGGGCATGGGAAGAGATGTAGTCCAGGTAGCTATGGGAGTCAGTGGGTTTGAAGTAGATGTCTGTGTTGAGACAGTTACTGGAAGTAGAGATGGAAAGGTCCAGGAAGGGGAGGGAGGTGTCTGAGATGGTCCAAGTGAACTTGAGATCAGGGTGGAAGGTGTTTGTGAAGTGGATGAACTGTTCAGCCTCCTCATGGGAGTACGATATGGCCTTCAGTGTAGCAGAGGAAAAGGTGGGGAATGGTGCTGGTGTAACTGTGGAAGATGGACTGTTCCACATACTGAGACAAAGAGGCAGGCATCGCTGGGGCGCATGGCTACTCCTTTGGTTTGAAGGAAGTGGGAGAATTCAAAGGAGAAGTTGTTGGGGGTGAGGACCAGTTCAGCCAATCGAATGTGTGTGTTGGTGGAACGGTACTGGTTGGGTCGGCAGGAGAGGAAGAAATTGAAGGAGGCCTTTGTGATGGTGGTTGGATATGTATAGGGACTGGATGTCCATGGTGAACATGAGATACTGAGGGCTGGGGAAGGACCCCCTGCAACCAGGCCACATTCCACATTCCAGATGAAGTGCTTTTGGTTGAAACGTTGACTCTCCTGCTTCTCGGATGCTGGCTGATTGGCTATGCTTTTCCAGCGCCACACTAAACAGTGGGATCCGATGATCAGGAAAGGGACGAGTACTCATGCTATATATTTAGATAAATTATTGATACTGTTTTGCTATTTAAAAGATTACATCTTGCAGTTCAGATTTGTTAGGTTTTAATTCTGGGTAGAAACAGAGAAAAATAACAAATTTTATGAATTGTGATTTTTTTCAAATGTTCAAATTTACAAAATAACTGCTAATTCAGCCTTTCAAAACACAATATGCAATCTCCCCAGTGCAGTGTTTGGTTACCTGACTTCTGTTGCGTTTGTTGAATAGTTTTTGTCTGAAGAAAACTTTCATGATATCAAAACTAAGTTTACCCATGACCAATTTGAACCTTTATCCTTTTGTGACCCTAGCAGTAATATTCTGGTTTAACTGTTTTCATCCTGACTGCTTTTTATGCCTCTTAAGATTTGTTAGATGCCGTCTTTTCAGACTGAACAGCCCAAGTTTTGAAATGCATATATTTTGACTAAAGGCATTTTAAGTCTTCATCCACAAAAGCCTAACCTTTAATCTAATATTTTTGTAAGATTGTAATGTTGAGATATCACTTCGCTAATGTGATTTTTTTTTTTCAAATTAGCTATTTAATCGTAAATGCCGAATGAAGTCAACTTACGTTTTGTGTCATTGTAGAACAATGGAAAGTGCTGAATCAGGAGGGAAAGAAACGATATGACCGGGAATTTCTCCTTGGATTCCAGTTCATTGCAGCCAGTACACAAAAGCCAGATGGTTTGCCAGCAATTAGTGATGTTGTTCTTGATAAGGTGGGTTTCCTGGCTAAGTGTTAATGCTAATAATTCTTACAAACCAGTGTCACTATAATATCTGACAACATACTTGCATTACTCCCAATGTCTTTTTGTCTTCTGAAGCATAATGAGTAATTCTTGGATTTGTCCACAATGATAGCGCTTTACACTTTCAAGGTTTTCCTGTTAAAGAGAATTGCTTGCTGTTCCATTCTATTTTTGCTATAAAAGGTGGAGAACTGACATGCTTCTTGTGAAAATCTGGAATATGGGCCTGGATGTGCAGTGTGCCTGAGCATGACAATGCAAGCCACCATAATGCAGTTCATCAGATGGAAAAAATCCGATAAATAGGGAAGCTTCATGCTGTAATGTAAATGGATATTACCTGGAGACTTCCTTTCTTAATCCAGCTTCCAGATTCAGATAGTGTCTATCCAGAACTTTGATTAATTAGTAACAAAGCTTTTGGAGCCAGGATGGATGAAACTTTCATCTCATTTAAGGATGTCCTGAAGTTGTTTTCCATATGCTTCAACAGCTGGTGTTTGAAAACCCAGACATTTTGTCATAGTGCTGTGCTCAGTTTGGCAAATTATCTTGTGGACAGATGGATAAATAATAAGTGGCATCTGTTTGGGGAATTCATCCACAAACTAGCTTCAGAGTTTAGTAGTTAGTGAGCCAAAGGTAAATGTGTGTATTTACTTTGGACCTTAGAAGCTTTTATTAATATCTTCATAACTTGAAAGATAGAAATTTTTTATCAGAACTGGAAAAAGTTAGAAGTTCTAATTTTTCCTCAATTCCAATGAATGGTCATAGACCATAAACATTAGCTCTGTTTTTTTCTCTCACTATTCAATAGGTTGATTTCTGGGATGAAGTTGTTCTCATAATATAAGAGGTTGAGCAAGTTAGGCCTGCACACATTGGAGTTTAGAAGAGTGGGAGGTGATCTTATTGAAACAAACCAGTTTCTGAGGACTTGACAAGGTAGATGCTGGGAGAGTGTTTACCTTCAGGGAGGCCCAGTTGCTCAGTGGTTAGCACTGCTGCCTCAGAGCTCCAAGGACACAGGTTCGATTCCACCATTGGACAGCTGTGTGTGTGGAGTTTGCATATTTTCCTTGTGTCTGCATGGTTTCCTCCCACAGTCCAAAGACATGCAAAGAGGTTAGGTGAATTGGCCATGCTAAATTACCCATAGTGTCCTGGGATATGCATGCGAGATGGATGAGCCATCGGAAATGCAGGGTTATAGGGATAGGTCATTGGGGTCTGTTTGGGTGGGATGTTCTTCAGAGGATCATTGTGGACTTGATGAGCTGAATGGCCTGCTTCCACACTGTAGGAATCGTATGATTCTACTTGCTATGTTCTATATTGCAAATCATCCTCTTAACCCCTTCTCCCCTCTTTTTCTGTGCCTTAACCTACAGCAAGTAAAGAACTTGATTGCATTTTTATCTAAGTTTAGGACCATCCAATCAGCTGACTCTGTTACTTCCTTGAGGAGAAAGTGAGGTCTGCAGATGCTGGAGATCAGAGCTGGAAATGTGCTGCTGCGCTTTTCCAGCAACACATTTCCAGCTCTGTTACTTCCTGACCATCGTCTTGCTTTACTGAGGCAAACTTCCTCTAGGGTACCCTTCCCAATTATTGCACTGGACTTGGTTTACTCCAGTTTCCCGTCGTGTTCTCTCATCCATTAAATGCACCTAAAGTTTCCTCTCAGTTATTCCCCTTCTGGTGGCCGTCTTAACTTAGATAATTAGGTACTAACCCGTTTTCTCCAAATTCTCCTCATCACCCCTGTCAAAATGAACTCTGCTCAATTCCTCTGTCCTTGCAAGCTGTCATCTGGTCTCCAATTTCCCTTGCCTCTTCAGGGCATGAATGTGTTGTCAACTCCTAAACCTGTGAACACAGTTTTTTCAAATCCCTCTAATCTTCCTCTGCCTTTTCTCCAGCAACTACCAGAGTAGGACTGTGCTCACCTGATCCCATTTTTATCTATCAAATTATAGCAAAGGCTGCCTTCCATTCACACTTAAACACTGGTGTCCCAAGACTTATCCTTGTCCCCTTTTTCTCATCTGTATACTGATTCTGTGACATTGTTTGAAATTAAATGTTAATTTCCATATGTGCCCTGACAAAAACAGATCCCTTATCTTGGTTCCTTCTGCTTTCTCTTAAGTATCAGACTGCTTTTGCAATACCCTATACTGGATGAATAGAAATTTCCTCCCATTAAATATTAGGAGGATGGAAGTCATTGTCTTTGGTCCCACCAAAAAATTGGACCTATTCATTGACTCCAGCTCTCTTCATAGCAGATTTCTAAAGTGGAATCAAACTTGTTCACAGCCTTTCTGGTATAACTGATCCTGAGAAGAGCTCTCAGCCTCTCATATGGCCCTGATGTGTGCCATCACTATGGTTGATTATTTCTACCCCTGTAAAGTACCTGACTGTGCTTGGCTCAACTTGTGTAGTTGCCGTCCTTACCAATGGCTTTGCTATCTCTGACATTCCAATGTATCCTCAATCTTGTATTTCATATTCTACCCTCTGCAAACTTGACATAATCCAAAATTCTTGCTTACTGTGTCCTAACTGTTCACCATTTCAATGTTTGTTGACCTACACTGGCTTCTTGTTAAGCAATGCCTCAATCTTAAGTTCTCTTCTGTGTTTACACATCCCTCCATGGCCTCATCTCTCCCTATCTCTGTAATCTTCCCTAGCCATCAGCATTCTCAATTTTAAAAACTGCATCTTTGTTTGCAGTACCTTCAGCTTTTTGGGCCCCATGCAGTGGAATTAATTCCTTTCAACTGCCTTCCTTGCTATAGGATGCCACTTCAAACTCATCTTTGACTCTGCTTTCAATCATCTGCTTTAATCACTTTTCTTATAGAATGTCTGCATCTTTGGCTGGGTCAGCATTTATCACTCATCCCCAGTTGCCATGGAGAAGGTAGTGGTGAGCTTCCTTACTAAGCTGCAGCAATTTGGTGCAGGTAGACACTGTGTTGTTTGGGAGTTCCAGGATTTTGACCCAGCAGCACTGAAAGAGCAGTGATATATTTCTAAGCCAGAATGGTTAGTGATTTAGAGGGGTTCCTGCTGGTGGTGATGTTTCCATTTAACTGCTGCCATTGTCCTTCGAGTTGATAGTGGTTGTGGGTAAAGAAGGCACTGCCTGCTGTTAAACTTTGCTTCAAAAGGCGTTAAATGATTTCAAGTTGTTTTATAAAGCAACTAATTAACATATTTCAGTCCAATTATTCTTTGTTCTTTTAATTGAAGGAAGTTTACTTGCAGCTTAATAAAATCATTGAATCGTTATAGCACAATAGTTCAGTCCATGTCATTTTGAAACCTCTGTCAACAGGAGAAAAACCTAAGCTACACCAGTCTGTTCTTTAAGCTTAACCATCCCTGAAAGCAGTCTCAGACATCATTTTTTAATGTGATTTATGATCTAATACTTATGGCAAAGCGCATTAGACTAGGATTTTGTATACATTTTCTGTCCATTTCTAAACCCGTACCTTTTCAAAGTAGTTTTACTTGCTCCAAAGTTCAAGGTATAAACGTATCAGCTTGGTTTACCTCTTGGATGTGCCTATTGTGTATTATGTCTTAACCTGTTGAATCAAAAGTTGTCTTCATTTTCAGATCAACCAGACCAAACAAATTGTAAGACCTTTGGACCCCTCACGGATGCTGCCCCGAGGCCCCGACTTCACACCACCCTATGCAGATTTTGGAAGGCAGCCACAAAGTGGGCGAGCAGGAACAGTAAGTCATGTTTCTCTTCAAGCACATTGTTACTTAATTATCTTTGCTGAGATATTCTTATGTCTTCATTGAACATCCCCATCACGTTGTTTCAGATGTGCATACTACGTGCACTTGATTTACAACAGATCAGGGGTAGATGTGTTGAAAGCTCAGATTTCAAACTTGACCAACTGTTTTGTAATTGTAATGCTGGTTTTACTGAAGGGATTGGTTGTAAGTCCTTGAAACCTGTAAATTTAGCTAATAGTAAATCTAAGTGAAATTTAAACACATTTCAACTTCATCTAAACAAGAATACTTTGGCAGACTACAAAGCCATGGAATGCAACTACTTGTATTTTGGACAGGCAGTTTAAACTATGATAAAAACTAGGTGGTTCATTCTTAGTCGGCTACACCTTCCTCAAGTTTTGGAGTTTCACAGGGATCCTTCCTTTATTTAATAAAACTAAAGCTATGGCTGTTACTCAAGGAGCCAGGGAGATCAAAACCCTGTTTTTTTCTGGAACTCAAGCTTTCCTTGTTTTTATTTAATTTGTTGTATAAAAAGTGGAGACCAAAAAAATGGAATGGTGATGCTTATAACCACTTAGTCAAATCTTGGTTTGTTGCCATTTTGGCGTTGAAAAATACAAAGCTATTTTCACTCTCCAGAAAATGTCAGTATCTCCATCTGGAGCTAGCAGAGATTTCTTTTAATAGCCTGTCTATGGAGAGAGGCAGGCTCAAAGCCAAAGGCCGATTACCTTGTGTATGAAGGATGTTAATAGTTCAGAGGAAGATATCTTTAATAGGACATATAATTATGAATGCAAGAATTCATTTGGTATGCACACTCAGTTTGTATCCTGAATTCCATCAACAATGTGATTCTTTCCCTCTTTCTCATCCTCCCTGCCTCTCTCAAGAGCTTACCTTGTCAATATTCATTTATATGAAAGAAACCTAGATATTTAATCAAACTAATGGACCTATTTTATTTTTGAAATTTCGTACTGTTATTAGTTTTAATTTTTTGGAATTATGCCATAGAGTCCTAAAGCACAGAGACAGGCCCTTCGGCCCAAACTGGTCCATGCTGTCCAAAATATCCATCCACATGCTAAATTCATTTCCCTGCACTTGGCCCATATCCTTGTAAACCTTTCCTATCCATGTATTTGTCCAAATGCCTTTAAATGCTGTTAATGTACATGCCTGAAACACTTCTGCTGGCAGCTCATTCCATGTGTGTACCACCCTCTGTGTAAAAAAAAAAAGGTTGCCCCCTCAGGTTCCTTTTATTCTTTCCCTGCTAACCTTAAACTGATGCCTTGTAGTCCTCAACTCCCCAACCCTTGGGAATAAGACTGAGTGTATTCACCCTATCCGTGCCTCTCATGATCTTATATAAGACTCCCCCCTCCTCAGTCTCCTATGCTTTAAAGAAAAATGTCCGAGCTTGTCCACCTCTCCCCATAATTCAGACCTTTGGGTCCTGCCAACATTCTTGTAAATTTCTTCTGCACTTTTTGAAGAGTAATAACATCTTTCTTTTAGCAAGGTGACCAAAACTGAACGCAATACTTCAAGTGCAGCCTCACCAGCATCTTATACAATTGCAACATAACTTCCCAACTTCTATACTCAATGCTCTGACTGATGAAGGCCAGTGTACTAAAAGACTTCTTCACTGCCCCGTCTATGTGTGACTCCACTTTCAGAGAGCTCTGCGCCTGAACTCCAAGGTCCCTCTGTTCCATTACACTCATTAAGGTCCTACCATTCATCACAACACTCCTGCCTTTATTTGACTGTCCAAAATGCAAGATCTAACACTTATCAATATTAAACTGCATTTGCCATTTCTCCGTCCACTTCCCCAGATGTTCAAGTCCTGCTCCAATTTCTGATTAACTTCCTCACTATCCACGATACCACCTATTTTAGTGTCATCTAATAATTAATATAGATAGCAAACAGCAATGGGTGCAGCACCAACCCCTGAGGCACCACCACTAGTCACAGGCCTCTAGTCTGACGAGCATCCTTCCACTATTACCCTCACTTTCTACCGTCAAGCCGTGTATCCAATTTGCCAGCTTCCCCTGGATTCCATGCAATCTAGTCTTCCAGATCAGCCTACCATGTGGAACCTTATCAAAGAGTCTTCCTGAAATCAGTATGGACTACCTCTACCATCCTGCCCTCATCAGCCTTCCTGGTCAGTTCATCAAAGATTAGATTAGATTCCCTACAGTACGGAAGCAGGCCTTTCGGCCCAACAAGTGCACACCAACCCTCTGAAGAATAACCCACCCAGACCCATTCCCCTACTCCCTACTAATGCACCTATCATTATGGGCAATTTAGCACGGCCAATTCACCTGGATTGCACATCTTTGGATCGTGGGAGGAAACCGGAGCACATGGAGGAAACCCACGCAGACACAGGGAGAATGTGCAAGAATTCTAACAAATTTGTAAGACATGATTTCCAATGCACAAATCCATGCTGATTACTCCTAATCAAACCCTGTCTTTCCAAATGCATGTACATCTTATCCCTCAGAATCTTCTCAAGTAACTTACCCACCACAGATGTTAGGCTTACCAGTCTACAGTTCCCAGGCTTTTCTTTGCAGCCTTTCTTGAGTAAGGGTGCAACATTTGCTACCCTCCAGTGTTCCAGTTCCTCACCCGTGATTAATGGTGCAAAACTATCAGCTAGAGCCTCCGCAATTTCTTCTTTAGCCTCTTGCAGGGTTCTTGAATATATCTGACCAGGACCTGGAGATTTATCCACGTTCATACATTCTAATACATCCAACGTCACTTCTACTGTGATATGGAGTGTCCCAAAGACATCACCATTAACTTCCCAAGCTTTCATGTCTTTCTCCAAAGTAAAAACAGAGAAGAAATATTCATTTAGTTTGAGTAAGAGAGTAGTCAATGCCAATCATGAGTAAATAATTAGCCATATCTATCCTAGCATAATTATGTGGTCCTTTTTAAGTTCTTGAAGATATGTGTTCAGATTTGTTCTGAAACTAGATATTACTCTTCCTTGAACACTCTGTCCATAATCAGATATAAATATCATTGAAATATTTGTGTCATTGTATATGAGCAGAAGTCTGTTTGACAGATCAGGCAACATTTGTGCCCTCATATGCAGAAAATAGGATTTTACATGTATTTGTTATTTCTAGATTAGCAGTAGGCCAGATTGAGTGAAGTGCAAGCAAAATGCTGCTTCACCTGGAATGCGTGTTTGGTCCCTTGGCTACTGAGGAGGGAGGAAGTAAACGAGCAAGCATTACACCTTCTGCAGTTGCAGGGGCAAGTGTTCCCACACAGCAGGCCTTGTTATCACATAATCTGCTGTTACATGCAACCCATTGTCCTCATTAGTAGTTTATTCATTCTCCTGGCTGATTGTAATCCACTCCTTTGTCCAACTGTTCTCTCCCTTTGGGTTCTACCTCCACCCATCATTTACTTTTTATCCCCTTCCCTCACCCTATCTAATGCACAAAAACATTTTCCTTGCTGCTATCAGTTCTGAGGAAGTGTCACTGAACACGAGCACATTAACTCTTGATTGCTCTTGACAGATGCTGCTGAGCTTTTCCAGCAATTTCTGTTTCTGTTTTTGTTTCTGATTTCCAGCATTCGCAGTTTTTTCGGGTTTTATTTGCTACTTTTAGAAGATATTGTCGGTCAAACTAATGCAAACATAATATAACAGTTTATTCTCATTTGTAATTTGATGTAGAATGTAATATGTTTGATATGTATCAAGTCTTATGATTTGACTGTGCTTAAGATTTCTATTACTTAGCCTTGTATGAGTTGGATCTGTTGTATTGTAGCATAGGTTCCTTCAATTCTAAAGCACCTTTCTGGTTGTCTTTTGTAAACAAAGTTGAATATATGGCATTACTGCAAACATTTACAGACTGCTATAATGCATGTTTCATCAGTGCAAATTAGCTATAAGGCAATTGACGAATTGTGGACATTGTTTGGATAATGAAAACTTTCTACTGAAGGGGTATAGTAATTTTCTATTAGTAATTTTCTACAGTGCATTTTTCTATAGCAGTTTTCCATTGCATGATTTTCGATAGCACAAGGTTGCAGAGGAACATAGCTGTCATGTTATAGCAGAACAACTTGTATATGAATATGACCTACATTACTCCAGAGACTGTTAGGAGCACACTAGTCTCTGATCTGTCCCCTACCAGTGTCTAGTTTACTCTGACCAAATCCCTGTCCAATAACACAGTGGTTTGTATTTCTGAAGGAAGTATTAACCTTTTCAGATATACATCTCCTGTTGTGTTAAATCTTACCTTTTCAAGAATACTCTTAGTTCAGATTGTT
Source organism: Chiloscyllium plagiosum (assembly GCF_004010195.1). Lineage (NCBI taxonomy): Eukaryota > Metazoa > Chordata > Chondrichthyes > Orectolobiformes > Hemiscylliidae > Chiloscyllium > Chiloscyllium plagiosum. The sequence continues at coordinate 8,408,453 of NC_057743.1, read as the reverse complement.
GTGGGGCGAAACATCAGTCTTGGAATCAGAATCAGGGTTCAATGACAGAGTTTATTGCACAAGGACATAGCGGAGCTTTAGGGAGAGAAAGACGCCACCAGCACAGTGGTAAGCTGTGAGTTTTCTCTCGACCTGGAGCACATGTCAAGAAACTTTCTTACATCTTATGATGCAGTAGGTCAGTGATGAGATTATTGTCTTTATAATATGGTTTGTTTATAGCAATCATTACAGAATCATTGATAGTTTTGATACAGTCTTAGTCAGTTCCAGCACAGCCTTTGTTAATTTCCACGTGGTCATTGTCAGTTTCAGCACAGACATTGTCAGTTTCAATGTCTACACAGAAATCCATTGCTGTAGTAATGGGAACTAATCGCTCTTCCTGAGAAGGACAATTACTGCAGCCCTGACTATTATCATTTTGTATTGAGTTCTGTATCAAGCTGTTAGCATTTTTATAAGAGGTGTTGACTGGACCCAGACAGTTTGGTGGTCAGTGTTCATTACTCGTGTATTCTCTCCCCCACCTGTCTTAAACTCATCAACTGGGCTGTGAGTGCATCATGCTGGCGTTCTGGTGGCCCCAGTCAGTGTCTGTATCTGCTTTGCTGTTTCTCTCCATATTGTGATCCGGCGGCCATCTTGTGTGTCAAGTTGGCCAACTGATGGCTCAGCAGCCATCTTTGTGTCCGTGTGCCTAGTGCCACTCTGCCCGTGCCATCTCCCTCTTCACTCCCCCCATTGTGGTCAAGGAGGAGACTTCGGAGATCTTCTACAGACCACCTAATTTAAATGTAGGGGTAGGTCATCTCTACGAGCTCCCCCTCCCAAGGGGTATCATGGGAGTGCCAATTTCATTGGGGGCTCTTCCATGATGACATTCGCTGCTGATGCAGTTCTTGTCAGTAGCGCCTTACAGCAGAGCTTTTAACACCTGAGGCCCACACGGAATACCAGCATCTGTGCAATGAGGAGAACTATCCCATGTGCCAAATAGATTCTCCAAGATTTACCTAGCAACCAATTTAGCCAGCTGTCTGTAATTGTGGTTCCCTGTTAAAAACTGTCCAGCTGGTCTCGGATATTCTTGATGACTTCTGTAATATTATAAAATGCATCAATAACATGGGTAATACAATTGTCACCAGTAATTGTACAAACTGCCCCCCTTGCTGTGCTAATTGATAATCCACCACGTAACGTGACTTCTGTGTGTAGAGTTCAGCCAACTCCGTGTTAATTGCTTCCAGAACTTTTGAGGTACTGTTGCCTAGGATAGTCAGGCCACATTCAAGATAATATTGGTGTTTAGCGCTGGCGACTCCTGCTGTGCCCCCCAAAGATAGAGATCCAGAAATCCATATCCCAATGCTGACCCCAAAGTGGTGGGGGCCTGCCAGGCAGCACAGAACTCCTGACTGATGGAGTGGGTCACTATCCTTCTCCTAATACGTCCCCCATTGGCACATGGTACAGTCTGGGGCACAATTGTTCCTACTACGAACAGGTTTGCGAGGTCTGGGGTATCTGTTGCGTAAGTCCCCTTAAATAGGACAACAAATCCGGTCGCCGCTCAGTAACAGACATTGTCCTGTCCTTCTGTTTTCTGTCATAGAACATTACAGCGCAGTACAGGCCCTTCGGCCCTTGATGTTGCGCCGTCCTGTCATACTAATCTGAAGCGCATCCCACCAACACTATTCCATGTATGTCCATATGCCTGTCCAATGACGACTTAAATGCACTTAAACTTGGCGAATCTACTACCGTTGCAGGCAAAGCATTCCATACCCTTACTACTCTCTGAGTAAAGAAACTACCTCTGACATCTGTCTTATACCTCTCTCCCCTCACTTTAAAGTTGTGTCCCCTCGTGTTTGCCGTCCCCATACTTGGAAAAAGGCTCTCCCTGTCCACCCCATCTAACCCTATGATTATCTTGTATGTCTTTATTCAGTCACCTCTCAGCCTCCTTCTTTCTAACGAGAACAGCCTCCAGGCCCTCAGCTTTTCCTCGTAAGACATTCCTTCCATATCAGGCAACATCCTAGTAAATCTCCTCTGCACCCTTTCCAAAGTTCCACATCCTTCTTATAATGTGGTGACCAGAACTGTACACAATACTCCAAGTGTGGCTGTACCAGAGCTTTGTACAGCTGCAGCATAACCTCCTGGTTCCGGAACTCAATCCCTCTATTAATAAAGGCCAAAACACTGTATGCCTTCTTAACAACTCTGTCCCTCTGGGTGGCAACTTTCAGGGATCTGTGTACATGGACACCGAGATCTCTCTGCTCATCTGCACTCCCAAGAATCTTACCATTAGCCCAGTACTTTGCATTCCGATTACTCCGTCCAAAGTGTATCACCTCACACTTGTCCACATTTAAACTCCATTTGCCACCTCTCAGCCCAGCTCTGCAGCCTATCTATGTCTCTCTGCAACCTACTACATCCTTCGTCACTATCCACAACTCCACTGACCTTAGTGTCGTCCGCAAATTTACTAACCCCCTTCTAAGCCCTCAACCAGGTCATTTATAAAAATGACGAACAGCAGTGGACCCAACTCCGACCCTTCCGGTACGCTGCTAGTAACTGGACACCTAGATTACCAATTTCAATACCGAACAACCCAGATGGCCTCCTCCTTCAAAGACCGCAATTTCCCCTCAGACGTGGTTGACGATGCTCTCCACCGCATCTCCTCCACTTCCCGCTCCTCCGCCCTTAAAC
>NC_057743.1:8397277-8403301 GCF_004010195.1 Chiloscyllium plagiosum | reverse complement strand
CCTAAATCTTTCCTAATTGCATTGTAATTTCCCTTCTCCCAGCTGTAACTCTTGCTTGGTGGAGTACACCTATCCCTTTCCAACACTAGAGTAAACCTGACAGAATTGTGATCGCTGTCTCCAAAGTGCTCATCTACTTCCAAATCTAACACCTGGCCAGGCTACTTACCCAGTACTAAACCTAAAGTAGCTTTGCCCCTTGTAGGCCTGTCTACATACTGTGTCAGGAAGCCCTCCACACACTGGACAAAAACTGACCCATCTATAGTACTCTTACTGTAGTGATCCCAGTCAATGTTTGGATAGTTGAGGTCCCCCATGACAACTACCCTGCCTCTCTCACTCCTATCGAGAATCATCTTTGCTATCCTTTCCTCTACATCTCTGGGACTATTCAGAGGCCTATAGAAAACTCCCAGCATGGTGACTTCCCTTTCCTGTTTCTCTAACCTCAGCCCATACTACCTCAGTTAACGAGTCCCCAAACATCCTTTCTAAAACTGTAATATTGTCCCTGATCAACAATGCCACACCTCCCCCTCTTTTACCATCTTCTCTGTTCTTACTGAAACACATGAATCCCGGAACCTGCAACAGCCATTCCTGTCCCTGCTCTATCCATGTCTCTGTAATGGCCACAACATCGAAATTCCAGGTGCCAACCCACACTGCCAGTTCACCCACTTTATTTTGGATGCTCCTCGCGTTGAAGTACACACGCTTCATACCAGGTTCTCGCTTGCCAGTGTCAGATACTTGATTTTGGAACTCCCTACTGTCATCCTCTTCTGTACCTGTCCTACAATTTTGGTTCCCATACCCCTGCTGTATTAGTTTAAATCCACCTTAATAGCTTTAGCAAATTTCCCACCCAGGATATTGGTACCCCTCTGGTTTAGATGAAGACTATCCTGCTTGTAGAGGTCCCACCTACCCCAGAAAGAGCTCCAATTATCCAAAAACCTGAAACCCACCCTCCTGCACCATCCCTGTAGCTACGTGTTCAACTCCTTTCTCTCCCTATTTCTCACCTCACTAGCACATGGCATGGGCAGCAAACTAGAGAAAGCAACTCTGTTTGTCCTAGCTCTAAGCTTCCATCCTAGCTCCCTGAATTTCTGCCTCAAGTCCCCATCTCTCTTGCGACCTATGTCATTGGTGCCAATGTGGACCACGACTTGGGGCTGCTCTTCCTCCCCCCGAAGGATCCCAAAAACACGATCAGAGACATCACGGACCCTGGCACCCGGGAGGCAACATACCAACCGTGAGTCTCTCTCGAACCTCCTATCTATCCCCCTAACTATCGAGTCCCCAATGACTACTGCTCTGCTCCTCTTCCCCCTTCCCTTCTGAGCAGCAGCTGCCCCACTATTTTCCCCTGCTAAGTCATGCCCCCACAACAGTATCGAAAACGGTATACTTATTGTTGAGGGGAATGGCCACAGGGGTTCCCTGCACTGCCTGCCGGTTCCCTTTCTGTCCCCTGACTTTTTCTTTTATCTGGGGAGTGATTACCTCTCTGTAAGTCCTGTCAATAACCCCCTCTGCCTCCCGAATGATCCTAAGTTCATCCAACTCCAGCTCCAGTTCCCTAATGCGGTTTTTGAGGAGCTGGTGTTGGGTGCACTTCCCACAGATGTAGTCAGCAGGGACACTAGTGGTGACCGTTACTTCCCACATTCTGCAGGAGGAACATTCCACTGTCCTAAACTCCATTCCCACTATTCTAACTCCCGAAGTGACTACTAACAAAAAAGGATTAGGAAATAAACTAGTTACCTTACCTTGTCACTCTGGCTCCCACAACTTTTTTTTTAGGTTCGAGTCCACCCATGTAGCCCCCGATCCCCCTTGCTGGTAAGCATCAAACGGGTATGTCCATGTGGCAGAGTTGACATGGGTGCCATTACACTGAACTGTCTGCCAGCGGTGACATTCAAGCATGCCTGTTCACTGCAGGTGAAGAGAAACTGACCCCTAGTGACCGTAAAATGCTGATAAGTACATTGAGTCTGGACGCATGAGTTGTTTTTGGGAACCAGGGCATAAACACATCCCCATCCCTGTCCTGTGAACCAGAGTGGGTAATTACCGGGTTTTAAATGGGTCTTCCCTTCCCTCGGCTGGGGGGTCCGGCCCCATGGGCCGGTGGTCCTGTCCAGCTGCACATATCTACCCTGGAGTCCCCGCTTGTATTTCCCCATCTGCCCTTTAAATGGCACTCCCAAGGTGTCTACCGTATACAGGCTGCGAGGGGTCCACACTGGGGTAGCCACAAATAGTGATTCCATTGATCGTGCCCTTGGGTAGCAGACAGTTCGGTTACCAGGCAGGCTTAGGTGAGTTTTATAGAAGACGTTATCCTCAAAACCTGGCATGCTCCTGACAGTTGTGACACTTAAATACAATGAAATACAGATAGGTATATACGTTGCAGTTAAAATAGAGTTAACAGTTAAAGTCCTTGTTCCCGTTAGGAGGTGCAGTCGTGCCTTGTTCTGTTGTGTTTTCAGTACTCTCCCTGGGATGACTGTCTTGTCTGCCTTTCCTGCTTGCACCTGGGGAATGGCCAATGACATTGGTTTGGTCGCAGGAGTCTTTAAACGGTTTTGCTTGGATCCAATGCTTCCATGTGCCTTTTCATTTAATGTGTAGGCAGGCACAGGTGTCCCCACTTATTATCACATCGCATTCCATTCCATTTTGGCCCTTTCCATTTTGGGGCAAAGCCTGGTTTGTCAGGCAATGCTCACACTCGGGTGCGGCTTTCTCTGCTGGGACACCAAGGAAGACTTCGAATTCCCCTGCCCTGTCCTTTTTGTCCTGTTTGTCAATTACAGATTTCCACATCCCTGTCAATTGGGTGCTCAATTCTATGACACGTCACCTGTTTTTTAGTAGACCCACATCAGTGCAACCTGTGATTATTGTCTCTGGCAATTGCATTGCTCGCCCAGTCATTAATTTATATGGTATTAGCCTGGTTGCCTGATTCGTGATGGCTCTTATTCTCATTAGTATGGTTGGCAGCCCTTCAGCCCATGTTTTGCCTGAGGCTTGCATAACCTTAGCTAAAGCATTTTTGAGCATTCTATTCCTTCTTTCTACCATCCCTGAGCTCTGGAAGTGATAGGGGATATGGAAGTTTTGTCTAATGCTGAAAAATTGGCATACAGTCTTTGACTTTTCCTGTAAAATGTGTCCCTTGGTCAGAGTTGATCTGGAGGGCCGCGTGCCCCCACAACACACCTAGGGATTACCTACTCTGCTAATATTCTGGCCACAGTGGTTGCGGTGCAGCTTTTGGTTGGGAATGCTTCTCCCCACTGGGTAAATTGGTCTATGATGACCAGGCAGTACATTTTCCACGGGAAGGTGGTAGTGGCCCTGCAAAATCTATCTGAAGTTGTTCCCAGGGTCCCCTAGGTCTGGGCTGGTGTCCCATCCTAACTTTTATGGGTCTCCCTGGGTTATGTTGTGCACAAGTCATGCACCTGCAGCAGAACTTGGCCACATCTCTTCCCATTCCTTTCCCCCACCTCTATCTCTCTAGGCTTGCTATCATGGCCTCTCTACCTGAACGGGAGATGTTCTGTATACATGCTAGTGCTACCACCTTGTCTGCTTGCCTCCAAACACCATTCTTCCCTTTGAATGCCCCCTGCAGTTTCCATTGTTCTTTCTCTTCCTGCGGGGTGTCCTCCTGCAGCTGCTGAATTTGGATAGCGTCTTTCGCTAATTCAATAGTGGCTATTGCAGTCGTGTGAATGGCTGCTAGTCCTATGCTTTTCTGAACTGCTCAGTCTGCTGCTTGGTTTCCTTTGAATTGCAGCCAATTTGGGCTCTCTTTTGCTGGCTCTTTTTGATGGGCCTTTATTTTTATTCCTGCAGCCTCTTTTGGCTGTTCACTGGCACCCAATAGTGCCCGCATTCTTAATTGGTGTCTGATAGGGGTTCCCCTGCCGATACGAACCCTATTCTGCCCCATGCTACCACTTAGTCATGGACTACACCGAAGGCATATTGACTGTCCGTATATATATTCACGGTTTTTCCTTTTGCTAGTTCAGTGATTTGGCGAGTGCTATCAGTTCTGCTACCTGTGTGGACTAACTTTCATCAATCCTCCCGGACATAACTGAGGGGTGTCTGAGGGGGTATCTTTTACTTGCTCCCTCTCCTCCCAAGTTCCTCATCCCCATCTATATCCCCACAGCTGTGCGGTTCCCCTGCGGCTAGAATTCCCTCAGCTGGGTTTTCTCCTGTATCCCTGACTATTACCACGGTCCAACTTGGGAGTAAAAGAACTGACTCCCACTTTGCCCTTCTCAAGTTGGAAATAGCCCTCAGTTTCTGTGTTTAACATCTCTACTAGGGTGTGTTTAGTGTGGAGGATGATATTCCCTGTCATTGCTATGGGCTCACTAACCCTAACCGCCTAAACAGCACAGTCTAAGGCTGCTATGCACCTGGGCAAACCCGGTGATGACTGGCCCTTCTGTAGTTGAGTAGTACTCTCCTGCTACCGTGTTCTTGGGCGACCACTGCAGAATAAAGTTCTACAGGATTATTACAGTGGATGTGAAAATCCTTGCTGGGATCTGGCAGACCTAGACCTGATATGAATCGAGTTTTAGGCTGACTATATACCTCCTCCTGTTCTGGCCCCCAGGTTACAGGTTCCAAGGCGGGCTTGCTTTCTTGAATTAGTCTCTGGATTGGTTCAGCCAATTTTGTGAACTCTGGTATAAAGTGCCGACTGTAGTTGAATAGCCCCATGACCTTTCTGACTCCCCTGACGGGGGCAGGTCGTATCATCTGTTGGATTGCCTCCTTATGGTCGTTGGGCATTTCTTTGAGTCCCTGAGATATGAGGTGACAAAGGTATAAGACTTGTGTTTTGCCAATCTGTGCCTTTGTGGGGCTGACTTTTAACCCTGCAGTTGCCAATTACTGCAATACTAGACCTAAAGCTTCCTGGTGTCCTGACTCGGACTCTGAGGCAAGTAGGATATCATTTACATATCGGAGGGCAGTGCTACCCTCTGGTAAATCTACTCTCTTTAGGATGTCACTCATCACCCTGTGAAAAATAGTGGGGCTGTTGTGGAACCCTTGTGGCAGGCGAGTCCACGTGTACTGTCTGCCCCTTACTATAAAAGCAGATTTGTTCTGGCACTCATGGTGTAATGGAATAGACCTGAAGCCGTTGGCTATGTCGAAAACAGTAGAAATCTGGTGCTCGGGGGCCAAGCCATTTAAAATGGTGGAGGGGTCTGCTATGATGGGGTACAATTTGGGGGTGACCTTATTTAGTCCTGTAAAATCAATGGTGAGCCTGTAGCTCCCATCAGGCTTTAGTACTGGCCACGTTGGGGAATTAGTTGTACCTGCGGTTTCTTTCAGGATTCCCTGGCTCACTAGTCCTTGCACTATTTTCACAACTGCTTGTCCTGCTTCGGGTTTTATTGGGTATTGCGGTGGGGCTTATGCTGCGGTCCGGGAACCCTCATCGGGTCTGTGTTAACTAGACCTGTATCTAACTTTGTTTCTGCCCAAGCTCTGAATCCCCCTTTTTCGAGGTTCCAGTCCCTACTGGTGATGGTAGCCACTTTAATAGTTTCAAGGTGATTTGTAGGTTTCCCAGTCTCCAGTCTTCTGACCGTCCGGTCTGGACCAAATCAATTTCCCTTTTAGAGTCATAGAACCATAGAGATGTACAGCATGGAAACAGACCCTTCGGTCCAACCTGTCCACGCCAACCAGATATCCCTATCCAATCTAGTCCCACCTGCCAGCACCCGGCCTATATCCCTCCAAACCCTTCCTATTCATATACCCATCCAAATACCTCTTAAATGTTGCAATTATACCAGCCTCCACCACATCCTCTGACAGCTCATTCCATACACGTACCACCCTCTGCGTGAAAAAGTTGCCCCTTAGGTCTCTTTTATATCTTTCCCCTCTCACCCTAAACCTATGCCCTCTAGTTCTGGACTCCCCGATCCCAGGGAAAAG
>NC_057743.1:8374004-8395379 GCF_004010195.1 Chiloscyllium plagiosum | reverse complement strand
GTCATCCAGCATTCCCTATACCTCCCAGCCTTCCCTTTCACCCTGCCAGGAATATACTTTCTCTGGATTCTTGTTATCTCATTTCTGAAGGCTTCCCATTTTCCAGCCGTCCCTTTGCCTGTGAACATCTGCCTCCAATCAGCTTTCGAAAGTTCTTGCCTAATACCATCAACATTGGCCTTTCTCCAATTTAGAACTTCAACTTTTAGATCTGGTCTATCCTTTTCCATCACTATTTTAAAACGAATAGAATTATGGTCGCTGGCCCCAAAGTGCTCCCCCACTGACACCTCAGTCTCCTGCCTTGCCTTATTTCCCACAAGTAGGTCAAGTTTTGCATCTTCTCTAGTAGGTACATCCACTTGCACAATGGATTAGACCATTATATTCTTTCTTGAGATCGTTGCCCAATATGATGTCCTTATTATTTTGATATACATAGAATCTCATGGGGATATATATGTTATTTATTTCTCGGAGGGTAGTTTCACTGAGGTAAGCTGATGATTTATCCCCTCCTACCCCAGTAAAGTGAACCTTTTTGTTTGTGTGGGGTAAGAGTAGGTTTGTGATGGATACAGCAGCTCCTGTGTCTCATTTCCTCCCTCCTATTACTGCGGGTAGGTAAATTCTCCCCTCTCCTTTACCCTCACGAATTGGGGCAGCTGGTTGTCAGCTCTGCTGACCTTGGGACTCTCTCGGTTCCGTGGTGTTCCGGGTGGTGTTTGGGGGTGCCACATTCTTTTCCCAGCACACTGCTTCTGTGTGTCCTGTTCTTTTGCAGTGGTTGCAGTATCTTACATTGTTTCCTGGTCTATCTCCTGGTCACTCTCGAGCAAGGTGTCCCTACCAGCCACAGTTGTGGCAGGATCAGTTCATTCTGCTCTCGCCTCCATTCCGGTCGGCTGCTTTGTCAGATCCCGCCTTTGTTTCAGGAGCTTCTGCATCCTGCTTCCCACTCGCCCCACTCGATTCAGTCATCATAATCCTGGGATATTATTACTCCCATTTTCAGGATGGCTTGGTGGGCCCTAGAGAGCCCATCTTTAAAAGCGTGGGTGAATGCCCAGTCACTCCGATCTGGTTTTGCTTGCCCTGAGCATTCGTGATAGATCCTAAATCATTGTTCCCTACATTCAGAGGCTCCTTCCCTTTAAGTTGCTTAGTGTTCGTGATCAAGCTCCAGTTCGTGGGAGCATTTCCTAGCACCCTCTGGATTTCTTCTTTAAAGTCAGTGAAAAGGGCCTACTGGGCATCTATCTCTGCAGCGAGGGCAACGGCATGTGTCCACCACCCTCCCCTAAAGTCTCGGGCTGTTGTGGCGTTGGGTCTGCCAGCTACCTGTCTCGACTTGTCTGCTGGGCAAGCTGCCCAGTCCAGGTGGTGTACGTCCCTCAGGTGTAGTTGGTGCCCTATCCATACACTATTCAGTTCTTCCCAGAATCTGGTTTTTGCGCTCTGGGTCTGTAATTTGCCCAGGGAGGCCATAATCTGCTGCCTCTCCCCTGGGGTGAAGGGTTTATAATTCGCTTTAGGTTGCAACTCTGTGCCTTCTCTGGTAACTGGCACGAAGTTTTACTCCTGCACGGTTTGTCCAACAGTTTGGCTGCTGCTGGACAGTTTCGTAGGAGGGGCGACAGTCAATTGCTCTCTCCCCTAGCATTTTTTCTAAGGTGAATTCTAAGTTTTTTTTAATTCTGCCCTCCAGTTCTCTAACTTGCTCCTGGTCGTTTCTCCACCTACTCGTGAAGGCACTCACTTGTTCAATTAGGCCTGGTAATTGGTGTACTAACATTACCCCTATCTTTTTAGTTATATTCCATTTCTGCTTATCTATCCACTCTCTCGGTTGTGCTAATGTTTGGGATGGGTCCCTCCACTCCTCTTCGTTTGCTCTGTCAGCCCTTGTGTTTCTCAGTAAAGGAACCTGCAATTTCCCCTTAAATCTTTGATCTGCCATTTAGCAGATTGTATACCCCCAGATACTACCAACAGTAAAGTGCCCCTAATCCAGTGGGGATTTCTCTACCTCCTTGCCAATAATACTGTTACAGCACCACCCGTACGGTTGTAGCAGCCTCCTAGTAAGGTGTGCTGACTGCCGGTGGGACTTCCCTACCCTCCCAGCCACCACTACTAGTTGGTACCTACCGGTTAGTTGGGAATGCTGGTTCAATAGGGTGTGCTCTCTACCGGTGAGATTCTTTACCCTCCCAGCCACCGTCACTATTCGAGCTCTGTGGTTCTACAACGGACTGACAGGTTATCATGGTTACTTTGTGTCCACGCTCCCCACCTTGGTAATGTGCGCTCCACTGAGGTTTGGCTCGGGGTCAGAGTGATCAACTCCTCTTCCTCACCACATTGAAAGTTACAAGTATAGACAGAAATCAACTTTTAACTTAAACTCTAACTGGACTCTGCGTTGTTACCCGACTTTGCCACTTATGCTTCGCAGCGCCTAGTGCCCTTGGTGCCTAAATTCCAACTTTTGTGTGGGGTGCTGCCCCTCTTAAAAACTGGTTTAGGACAGGGCTTTTGAGACAGGCACTACCTTGTCCTCTGGCTGTTTCAGCACAAGCAGTAGATTCTTACAGCAGTTAATACAGTTAAGCACATATCCTGCACGGGCACGGACTTAAAAAATTTTAACTGAGTACTGTGCAAATTAGACATTACAATGAGTATACCTTTTAAACTGTGTCCTTGGCCCGGTCTGACTCTTCCCATTTGCAGGTACAAATTGGTTCTTATCCCGTTTCCCCGATCATGGCCTTCGACCAGGGCACCAGTAATAAGAACCTTGCTCGCAGCACCAACTGTTGTGGGGAAAATCAGCAGCTTTGGAGTCAGAGTCAGTGTTCAACGACAGAGGTTATTGTGCAAGGAAATACCGGAGCTCTGGAGAGAGAAAGACGCCAACAACGGCTGCGAGTCTTCTCTTGGTCCGGAGCACATGTCAATAAACTTTTATGCATCTTGTGATGCAGTAGGTCAGTGATGAGATTATTGTCTTTGTAATATGGTTTGTTTATGGCAATCATTGCAGAATCATTGATAGTTTCAGTGCAGTCTTTGTCAGTTCCAATTTCCACATGGTCATTGTCAGTTTCGTGTAGACATTGTCAGTTTCAATGCAGTTTCCATTGCTGTAGTAATGGGAACTAATCGCTTTTCCTGAGAAGGACAATTACTGCAGCCCTGGCTATTAGCATTTTGTATTGAGACTGTATCAAGCTGTTAGCATTGCTGTAAGAGGTGTTGGCTGGACCCAGACAGTTTGGTGGGCAGCGTTCATACTCGTGTATTCTCTCCCCCAACTGCCTTAAACTAATCAACTGGGTTGTGAGTGCATTGTGCTGGCCCCAGTCAGTGTGTGTATCTGCTCTGCTGTTTCTCTCCATAATTGTGATCCGGTGGTCATCTTGTGTGTCAAGTTGGCCAACTGATGGCTCAGCAGCCATCTTGTGTATCCGTGTGCCTAGTGTCACCCTGTCCTATGCTATCTCCCTCTTGAAGAGGATGAAATATTTGTCAGAAGTTTTCAATTCCTCTTTGAATTTGTCTAACGTTTTAATTATATCTTGGTCGGCAATAATATCATTTGCTACACTCCCAATTATATACAGAAATGTATTTACTTGTTCAGCTTCTGTCTTGATGTCCGGTTTAGAAGCTGTATTGAAACTATATACCTCCAATTTTGTCCCATTTTTGTTTGTATTTGTGCTATATTTGGCCCATGTATGAAGTCGAACATTCTGTCAGTACTGTTTTTGATGCAATAGCTTCCTAACATTATTAGATATTTGAAAAGACAATAAGACTATAATATATAGCAGCAGAAGTGACTATTTGGCCCATCGAGTCTTCAATGCCATTCTGTAAATCCATGATGATTCTCAACTCTGCTTTCCCCTCTTTTCTCAACAATCCTTTATTCCTGACTAAAAATAGTTTTTGTCTCAGCCTTGAATATACTCGGCCTCTACAGCCATCAGAGGAAAAGAATTCCACAGAAATATTATTCTCTGACAGAAAAACCTCCCATCCATCTCTGCCTTAAACGAATGACCCCTAACTCTGCGATTATGCCCTCTGGTCTGTGACACTCTCACAAGGCAAACAATTGCTTTGTAACTGCTCTGTCAAGTTTTTTTTTCTGTTGCCTTTCATTGTTCTAAGTACCATTGCCAATATGTCTTTCCTTAGATTCCCACAGCCCATATCCCTGTCTTGGCTTTGTAGATTGCTTCTGCATGATGGAAAATTAATTCCTTTGTATTCAGTGCCTTGTTGAATTGACCTTCCTTACTAGGACCAATAACCGAGTCACTGATGTGTGTTAACCTCTTCATGGGTGTAGAAACATAGTCTCAGAAACATTGGTAAGAATGTGGAAATCGTTGCCACCCTGTGAATCATGACATCAGTCTATGTCACAGAATGAGAAGGAGTCCACAGAAAACTGTCTGTATTGATTCTCAGAAAAAATTGTCCAATATAGTGTCTCACCTCAATTTTTCCCCATTACCTTGTAAATTAGTTATCTTCAAATGCTAGTCCAATTGCCTTTTGAAAATTTCTGTGGAATGTGTTGTTACCACCCTTTCAAATAACCTATTACAGTCCTGCGTGTAAAAAAAATTCTCCTAAGTGCCCCTCTATTAGTTTGCCAGTCATCACTTACCAGAGGAATCAATTCCTCCATACTTGTTCAAGTAAACAATGTGAAGATGCACCCTCGGGTATGTTATATTCTCTCTCTTTTTGAAAACACCAGATAGTATTATAATAGTAGTAACATTATACTACCTTTTTCAAAGTTGGTTCTGCGAAAGTGCATTACTTTGCACTTACCCATATTAAATTGCATCCGTCATGTAACTGGTTATTTAACCAGCCTATGTCCTCTTGATGTCTTCTACTATCCTGTTCATTATTTATGTGTGCCAAGCTTTTTAATTCTCATATCCACGTAATGTCATTTATATATACACCACCAATTGCTGACAGACCCCATCACTCAATTTATTTGTGTTTGAAATTGTGCTCTTTAAATGCTCGAACCTCTGAAGGCTGTATTGCCATGTTGTAGGCAAAGATAAATTTCTTTGTTTATGTCTGCCAAGAGGCGACTTTCAAAATATGAGTCTACCACATTTTCCATATTGCCTATGTTGACTTTAATCAACCCGTAATCAATTTGTATTGTACTATAGAATCTGGTTAGAAGAGAACTTTTATTTTCTGGGTATTTATAATGATAGGCCCATTTTTGTATGCTTTGAGTGAGCAAAGATACAACATCTTTCTATGCAAAGAATTTCAATGACTGAAGTTGGATGGAATTCAATTTTAAACTGAAGGATTCCAAGTCTGGATAGAGTTAAAGGAGAGAAGGGCATGGTATATCATCAAACTTGAACAAATTACCCAAGGACTTTGTATCATCCTCAGTGAAGAATTCCATTGCCTCTTTTGTAAATTGGAAAGTTCTTCACAATCGTTTCATTAACAGAATTCAATGGGTTGGTAGTTCATTGTGATATTTCTCTTTAACTCCTTGGCTGTCATCATCTTTGGACAATTGCTATCCTTGGGACTCAGATTCCCCTTCATCAAAGGTAAGTTGCCTTATCAGTGTGATTCTGAACATCAGCAATGTTGTAAAATCCTCGTAAGGTTAATGACACACTTGGGCCATGCTTTCTGCCATAAACCATTCATATGCAAGAATGTAACTTCCTCTCGTGAAACAACCATATTTTTGCTATCATGACCTGTTTCTTGGATTACCATCAAATCAAGAGGCAATTTTATAATAGTTTTGATCTTGAATCTCGTCTCTACAAGATGGCATGCCTAAATTCCCTGGCTCTTGGTGCGTTCTTACCATCTGCTGCTTTTGAACTGGTAGAAGGTATAGCGTAACCAGTAAGTTTTGTATGAAGATCCATGGAGCTGTAGCAATGAAATTGTGTTGGGTGAGAGGAAAATTGCCTTCACATTTCCAGACAAGTCATCAAGGTTAACGAAATGACCTAAGCAGTAATCCAAGAGAAGGATTATTGTGAAGATTTTATTTTTTCTGGCATGTTATTCCCTCCAAGCAGGAGTCGCATATAGAGAGAACCATCAGTGCTCCCATGATCTGTCTGTTCTTATTTCAATGTTATATAATGCACAGAAGTACCTTGGAAAAGCTTTTAACTCAACTGATAAATAACTAAGGTCTTAATCGTGGAATCTCATGTAGTATTCCCATAAAGGGCAGCATCAGACATTATTTGCAGCTTTAAATTCCCCTCTTTGGAAACGTATGCTCTCTGTCAAATGGATTTGCATCAAAAACAACTCAAAAATGTTCTTAAAAAAATCTTATTATGGTGAATAGCCATCTTTTTTAAGATTTGGAGATGCCGGTGTTGGACTGGGGTGTACAAAGTTAAAAATCACTCAACACCAGGTTATAGTCCAACAGGTTTAATTGGAAGCACACTAGCTTTCGGAGCGCCGCTCCTTCATCAGGTGACACACAATCACCTGATGAAGGAGCGTTGCTCCGAAAGCTGGTGTGCTTCCAATTAAACCTATTGGACTATAACCTGGTGTTGTAAGATTTTTAACGTTGTGAAATTTTTAACTTTGTACATCTTTTTAAAATTATTCTCTGAGGCAGGGATTCCATAAGCTACTTCAGTAATGGCATTGGTTTCTTTCCTGGTGACTTTAATGTGCAGGTAGAAATATTCTTGAAAAAGTTAAATCAACCGCAAATAGCACTAAAACTTGACTGTGAACTTTCAACCTGCTACTCTGTATGGTGTCATACAAGCTTTTTGCTTTTACTTGGATAGCCATCAAACAGATATTTGACATAAAAGTTAATTATCACGTGTTGGAAATCTGAAGTTAAAACCTAAGTGCTGGACAAACTGAGCAAGTCTGGCAGTATTAGGATGACTTCAGAAGACGATTCCTATTGGATCAAAATGCTAACTCTGTTTCTCTCTCCAAAGATGCTGCCAGACCTCCTGGGTTTTTCCAACATTCTATTTTGTGTTATATTTGAGGTACTTCTCTGTTTTTGTCTTCGATCCAAGCCTTCCATTTTCCCCTTTTTGCTACCCCAATATAACCCATGAGTGCTTAAAGTTGTAACAGTTTTTTTTGCCAACAGTGCTATGGTTCACCTGTGTGTTTTGCCAATATCAATTGTGTGTTCCCTGGTCTCAAAATGTTTTAATTTGATGTTCTCAAATTTCGTTGCTAAAAGTGACAGTGTTTCTTATTTTCTTAGCAGTAAACACACTACATCGCTTACTAGACAGGTTTAAAATATTTGAGAAATTGCAAACCACTAAATCACAAGCCTGAAACAATCTCAAACAATTTAATAATGACCTCTCTGCCTCTAATCCATCTAAAATTTCAATAAGGGTCACGCTCAGGGCTCCAAAATTAATCAGAAGATTGCAAAGTCGGATCCTGTTTGCTTTCCCTTTCCTCTTGTCAAGCCATTGCAATTTTTGTCAACATAAGGCCTAGAGTCAAGGACAGCACTGCAATCTGCAGCAAATGCCTCTCACTGACTTCAAAATGGCTTCTCTGTCTGAGCACATAGCCCCCTCTCTCTCAAGTTTTAAAGTATCCACTCAACCTCACATGCTGTGAAGCTAAACAAGGGCCATACTTGGGGGTTCAAAGCTAATCAGGAGATTATGGAGTCAGGTTTCTGAAGAGTCAGCACCGTGGCCTCTCTTCCGTTAACCCACACATGTCCTGAGCCAAGGCACATAGCTGCAGCAAGGACCCTTTCCCACCAATTTTAAATGGCTTTTCTGTTTTATTAGATACAAAGCTCCACAGTCTGGGAGTGCTCCAAAATTAAAATAATATTACAGAGTCAAGAATTGCATCTATATTGCATAAACAGTACAGAAAAATAGCCTAGTTGTAGATATTCTTCACACTCCACTGCATTGCACGGTTTTAAGAAAAAAAAAATCACCAATGCTTCAAGTACTACTGAACACTGTCACCTACTTTAAAGAACCATATGTTGCTACATAGGCCCCAGGACAAAATATGCATTTATCAGCCCTACTATTCATGACATTAAGGTGGAATGGCACTGGATGAGGCAACATTAAATGAGGACTTGCTGTAAATAGGCTACTATTAGTTCAGGATATCAAGTGATATGAAGTCCAAGTATGGATCATGATCAGATTGATGGAAAAAATAGGCTTGAGGAAATGAATGGCCCCCTTTCAATATTCTTGTATGGTGCAGGGAGTAAAGCTGAACTGATGGAATTAGGGCTGCTTATTTATGGTAATGAAATAAGTAACTCCGTTTTTTAAATGGATTCTGGGATTTTGACAGTTAAATTCATTCTAGTTTTTTCATGAAAAACATTTTTATTCCCTACAAGGTAAAGCCCCAGCTCAATTTAAACCTGTAACACAAAAAAGATTTACCCCGTGCAGTAATCTGTGAAAATTTGAGAGGCCAAGAACTATTTCAACTAAAAATGAATAACTTTATTTCTTAAAGTATAACAGAATAATTAACTAATGACTATTTGCAACTCCTATCTCTAACCTATTTTTTACTTTCCCTTCTGTAATACTAGTTTGATTAAACCCTCCCTTCCCCGATTAAGATTTACTAAAAATTCAAATTTCAAAACCAGCTAGCTGTCAAATCTTCTCTTTATATTTGACTCTGTCGTCATCTTCTTAGGGATTTCTGTTTCACAAGTGACTGATTGATTGACAAAGGTCCCTTTAAGAGAGCTGTGTTTTGGCCAGACTGCAGGTGTTAGTGGCTTGGCAGCTCTCCTCTCAACTGTTCAGGTTTTCCCGGTCTTATACCCTGAAAGCATCAGATTGTGTCATTGGCTTTTAAGATTGTCAATATACTAAATTAAAATTTGATCGGAGTTTGGGGTATAGTTTAAACTGATTGGCCAAATTTGAATTTGTTTTGTCATCTCTAGGCAACCAGCCATTTGACCAAATGTTACATTGTTACCTTATTCATAACGGGAGAAAGTGAGGTCTGCAGATGCTGGAGATCAGAGCTGAAAATGTGTTGCTGGAAAAGCGCAGCAGGTCAGGCAGCATCCCGGGAACAGGAGAGTCGACGTTTCGGGCATAAGCCCTTCTTCCATTCCTAAAGAAGGGCTTATTCCCGAAACGTCGATTCTCATGTTCCCTGGATGCTGCCTGACCTGCTTCGCTTTTCCAGCAACACATTTTCAGACCTTATTCAGAACACTTGGTGCTGTGTAAGGTAGTCCTGCTAGCTTTTAACTCTCAAAGATACAATACCCCTTACACCTTTATAACACCACTTACAGCACAGCAAAAGGATTGAGGTTTATTATTTTGCAAAAGGATTTACAAATGCTTTATATATTAACAAATATTACTCTTTAGGTGTTAAGTGTTGGACCAAGGAGGTCGCAGCACGGGCAAAGGAGAGAACCAAGGAAGATTATTACAAATATAACTGTGAATGATGATATCCAACTGAAGAAGTCAGAGAATGCATGGAAACCAATATTAAAAAGAGACGATATTTCTGAAGACTCTGATGTGCAAAAAACACAGGTTAGACAAAAAAAACTGCCTTAAATGTACAGTATTTTGCATCTTTCAGCCTCAATAGCCTTCATCTAAATTCCTGTGTGGAATTTCTAGAAATTGTTGCATTTCTTCATAGAATTGCATTAACTGGGTAAAAGTTTTCTGAAACTTATACAACTTCAAAAGTACCCTTTTTTCAGTCATGCGCCTTTGACCTCAGTTTGATTATTCATTTCATTATTCTTCACTCGAGGTGTCAGCTATAATAGTGCTTTCTTCGCTGAGTCTGAAAGTTATGGGTTCAACTTATGCGACAGGAGTTGAGCACAAAACTTTAAACTGACCCTCCATTACTGCAGGTATCCTGCTGGTGGAGGAGATGCCATCATTTGGAGGAAGCATTAAACAGAGCCTGCTTTACCCTCAGTGTACCATGGGTTCTGCCACGTGTAATAAATCACATGACAAATTATCCAGAATGTTATCATCATTGTTATCTCACTGCAAAGCATGACAGTTCGGATATGCTAATGAGGTCCAAATGAGGACTTATTATTTTCTTGAATTAGCACTTTTAGGCAAGATCGTATGAGTTGGCTTTTGCTTTTAACGTGCTGACCTTTTGTACTCTATTCAGGAATTATTCCGACGAGTAAGAAGCATTCTGAACAAGCTGACACCACAAATGTTTCAACAATTGATGAAGCAAGTTCAGGAGCTGACAATTGATACAGAGGAGAGGCTGAAGGGAGTTATTGACTTAGTTTTTGAAAAAGCCATCGATGAGCCTAATTTCTCAGTAGCATATGCCAATATGTGTCGCTGTCTCACAATGGTAGGTTCATGAATATCAAGTATGCACATTTTGTAACCTCTGGTCAATTTTGGCATAGTTTTTAAAATCACAAATTTGCATTTTCTTTGTACGTGGACTATATTTTGTGTGGCAGGGATAACATTATTTTAATTAAATTCTATTTTGCCAAATTACTTTATTTTTTATAGTTTTTTGCAGAAGGGAAAGAGACTGCTGGTGAACCCACCCTCACTCCTACTTTCATTCAATACAGATAACTGAATATTGTATATATGAGAGAGAAAAAAGCATTTCTGTTATTATAATGAGTCAAAATCAGGCTTGGGTTACGCAGCATTGACCTATTGCAGCATAATGAAAAATATTGCGTACCACAAACTCAAAGTTGCAACTTTTCCCACAATGGAAGAGAACTATTTAACACCAGGTTATTTTCTTACTCTTTAACATTAAATAAACATTAGCTTGTATTGGATTGACATTCACATGAGCATCGCAATAGTTCAGAAACAATGACTGATTACTCATAATCAAAATAAAGCTGCTGAAAGGTTCCACGAGATCGTTAGCCTCCAGTGTGAGGTTTTTTTTGAAAAAGGGGCAAGATTTGGACGTCCGCATTGATTTTGCACTAATAACTTACATTAGTACAATTTGAGCACAGTTTTGAATTTAAAAATGTGTATTTATAGAGGGATTGAGACAGTGTATGAGTTTTTGGCGATCAAGCCTTGATACTGAATAAAAGTGTTCCTTTCTATCATTAGCTGAAGGTCCCAATGTCAGATAAGCCAGGGGCTTCAGTAAATTTTCGTAAGCTGTTACTAAATCGTTGTCAGAAAGAATTTGAGAAGGACAAAGCCGATGATGTCGTCAACGAGAAGAAGCAGAAAGAGATTGATGCAACTGCTAAAGTAAGGAGCTGTAACAGGCACCTCTATAATGTCTCTGAGACTGATAATTTTATTTGCTGTCCATGAATGGTTAAATTCTTTTTAAATCCTTGATATCAGCATCTGAGCTAGCTGAAATGATGCATTCTGGTGGCACAAAATTCAAGCTTTGGACAAATGAGTAATTAAAAGCAGAACATTTGGTGGCATTTGTAGCGAGAAACAAGAGTGAACATTTCAAGTTAATGATCCAGTGGCACACTTGGGGAGATGTTATCTGAAGCTTATGCATTGTCATTATAAAGCTATTTTATATTTTACTAATTCATGTACTTTGGGGAGATGTTTATTCTCCTTTGCCTAATGTAATTTGTAATTTGACAGTGCTGGTTTTAATTAAGTTTTAATTAATTGCTGGTTTTAATTAGAATACTTGAAAGTTCTTGAAGGATCAAAGATTACATGTGTTTGTTTGGAGTTAACCTGCAGTAAAGGAACTATATCACATTTAGTGCATCCTTTAGGCCACCAAATTTTGAGAACTGGGGAGAAGTGCAGATTTACAGGGAAATAACTAAGATATTTCTTTTGTTAGTTGCTATAATGATATCCATGACAAACCATTCTTGATTGTCATAAAAACCTATCTGGTTCACTAATTTCAGTCAGGGACGCAAATCTGCTGTCCTTATTCAATTTAGACTACAAATGACTTCAGAGCCACCATAATATATTTAACTTTTTAATTGCCCTCCAAAATGCTGCTCTCTGCATAGCCGCACAACTGAAGGGCAAATGGGGATGAGTTAGCCTGGCTGTATCACCAACATCCCAACAAAGAATAAAGAAATATCTTAATTATTTAATCTTGTAAAACCAGAATCCCATTTCAGCTAGTTTTATCAGTTAGATTTTAATGTTTGCTATCATGCAAGTAAACACTGATCTACTGTGAAGGTAATTTGGAACTTGGGTGGTAACCTACTTTTTATGAAGTGCCATATGAGGTTGTGGTATTCAAATGTCTGATGTTTAGACAAATGTGATTTCAATCTTGTTGGAAAATGTCTTGTGCTTATGATAAAAGCAAATGACATTTAAGTTGAGTGCCATAAAGTCAGTCAATAAATCTCCTATTGGTCAATGGCAACTTAAGCTGCTAAATAGATAAAGTTCAAGTTGCAATTCTGTCAACAGCTCTTGAAATTAATATCACCTGACTCCCAAATTTTTCTCGAGTGTGGTGCTGGAAAAGCACAGCCAGTTAGGCAGCATCCAAGGAGCAGGATAATCGATGTTTCGGGCATAAGCCCTTCATCAGGAGGGCTCTGGCATCTGCAGTCCTCACTTTCTCCTCCCAAATTTTTCTATCTTGCATTATTGTATGTGAAAACTTCTGGATAAATTCATGTTTCTCATCAATAATTTTTCCAAATTCCTTCAGACAGAAGAGAGGTCCAGACTTCAAGATGAGCTAGAAGAATCCAAGGACAAGGCTCGAAGAAGATCAATTGGAAACATTAAATTTATCGGTGAACTATTCAAACTTAAAATGCTGACAGAAGCAATTATGCACGACTGTGTTGTGAAACTACTAAAAAACCATGATGAGGAGTCATTAGAATGTTTATGCAGGCTATTGACCACAATCGGCAAAGATCTCGATTTTGAAAAAGCAAAAGTAAGTGGAAAATTATTGATGTATTGTGGTTTATTGTGCTTCGGTCTTATTATGGCCATCAAAAGATTTCTCAATTGGATCTTTGTTTCAAAGAAATACTGCAAAGCTTTATAGAGCATTGATCTGAAATTTTACAGCTGAAAGAATTTTTTTACAAAATGATCTAAGTAACGTTTTGAATCAAAACATCACTATCCCCACTTTCTCAGGGCTGGTTACTCGAGCATCACTCTTGCTGTCAAGCATCAACACTCAGTATGTAATATTGAGAGAAGTGTGCATCTATAACGAGCCTCAAAAGTAGCCTTAGTTGTGGTTGGACTTCTCTTAAGAGATTTACAAAATACAGAGGAACCTTGATTAATCCGAAGGACATGGGCAGGGAGTGTTTTGCCCAGATAATCAAATGCCGGATAACATAGTTAACCAAGCATCGGGACCTTGCGATCTTGTTTGGATAATCCAAAATTCGGTTAATTGAATGCCAGATAATTGAGGTTCCTCCATAAGTGCTTTCGTGAAAATTGAAAAGTGATGTTGCAAATGCTAAGTAGTTGAGAAGGGTGTTCTCAAAGTATTTAACCTGAATTATTCCTTTAAAGAGACTGGCAATTTATTTGTCTGCACCATGCTAATTCTAAATAATGTGACATTTAAAAAGTGCCACAATTGACTCATTGAAGTAAATATTGCAGTTTAGTTGAATAGCCCATTTTTTGAAAATAGTTAGTTCCCTTAGCTCTGTCTTAATGGCTCAGTTAGTAAATGCAGCACCAGGATAGAACTGAGTCAAATAGTTCAAAATTCCTCCAGCTTAATGCAAGATCAGCACTGAGTTAACATGAGAAAAAGGAATATTCAACTTGTAATCACACTGGTATGGATACTTAATGATGCTCAAAGTGGGCTTGAATAGCATTTCCCCCCTTTTATGCAGTGGACACCACACAAACATGATCACTTGGGGAAAGTTTTAAAAGCTATTTACCAAAAATGAACTATACATCATAATAGCCATTAAATGTTGAGATAGGAAATGCACTGAGGTTTCACACCAGGTAGGTTTCTTTTGCTGACAATGATGAGTTGAGCTAAGAGTCTCATTGTGGTACCAAGTTGACCAAGTGTCTTTTGGGTTAAGAAAAATAAACCAAGTATTTGGTAACTTCTATGTTGGAAATTTCTGCATATAAATTATGCTGAATGAGGATAAGCTCACGCTGCCTCCTCTCCCGCATGACCAAATAATTAAGCAGACTGTGCTACCAAGCTTAAAAGAATTGCGATTTGGATGAAATATTGGAGGCATCACTGCTGCAGTGGAATTAGAATCAGTCACTGTTTAAGATAATGTAAGTAATGGAGATGAAGTCAGTGAACATCAATAATTAGAAGAATACATGGTGAAAGTGAGCTTGTTCTTAGAAATAACTCCTGGGCACAAAATGGCGATATTTGTAATTTAGAAATCGCTCTCGGTTATCCATCAGGAGTGCAGTGTTGCAGTTTATTTTTAAACATTCATAAACGTTTCAATTCATAGTTTAGTGGGTGTTAAAGAAATCTGAGTGAACTTTCACATAAAAGGTGTGCAAGTACGTCACAAAACGAAAGTAAATTAAAAACAACCATCTAAACGTCACCAGTTCTCCCCTTATTGGTTTTTACTGTTTTTGATTCATGATGTGTAGGTTAGCTGCATTAGTCAGGGGTAAGTATAGGATAATAGGGCAGGGGAATGATCTGAGTGGTTTACTCTTTGGAGGGTCGGTATGGACTTGGGCCAAAGGGTCTGTTTCCACACTGTAGGGATTCTGTGATTCTATTTGTAATAAAAGTGCTGGCCAGCGTATAAAGCAGTTTATTGTTCTGTGTGCTGCAGAGATGGTCTCCAAAGATGGAGAAAGCTGGCAGAAATTTTGAGGAGGGTTCATGCTCTATACTTGTGAAATTACTCACAGTATCAGAAACACTTTTGGTGTGGAGTGGATCTTGTGGAGGCATCACTGCTGCAGTGGAATTAGAATCAGTCACTACTTCCGATAATGTAAGTAATGGGGATGAAGTCAGTGAACATCAATATTCAGACGAATAAATGGTGAAAGTTCTTTTGTTCTTAGAAATAGTCCAAGTAAGCTGTTGTTGAGGGCATTCTAGGATTTTGACTCTGACAATGAGGGAGCAGCAATACATTTGCAAGTTAGAGACTTTGAAGTGATGGCACTCTCATGTGCATATGCTCTTGTTCCTCTGGGCAGTAGAAGTAAGTTTGGGAGGCTCAGTATTCTCTGCTGTAGAAATATTTTTATGGCTTTGTTAGTGAGCTTTGAAAAGACGTGTAGCTGAGGTTGAGGTTCTGGATTTAGGTTTGCTCACTGAGCTGGAAGGTCTGGTTTTAGGAAATTTGTCACCATACTAGGTAACATCATCAGTGAGCCTTTGGATGAAGCTTTTAATTTGTGTGTTTAGGTTTCCTTGGGTCGGTGACATTTGTTCCTGTGGTGCTGTCATTTCTTGTTGTTTTTCTCAAGGGGTCATAAATGGGATCCAAGTTAATGTGTTTGTTGATAGAGTTCAGGTTGGAATGCCATGCTTCTAGGCTTATGGCTTTGTTTATTCATCTGTAATCTGTACTATTGCCTGTTCCACAAACCACAAAATAAATTCAATCTTCCAAGTAGTGTGTTTGCCAGTTTTTATAAATTTGTACAGCAGGAGTCCTATATATAAACTTGCAAGTAAGTATAAAGTCTGATTTAGTATCTCATCAGTTGAATATTTACATTTTAACTACATAAAAAGGAAACATCTTTTTGTCAGGTATTGCTGAGAAGCATAGTATATTCCTATTGTCAGTCTATTCTTGTAATTGGTACATTTCATGGTTATAATATATTCCTATTGTCAGTCTATTCTTGTAATTGGTACATTTCATGGTTATAAATGAATCAGTAACTTTAAACACACCATTCTCTGCTATTAAGCTTTTCAAAAGGAATACTTCAAGTTATCATTGTAAATTTGAGGAACATTGCTTTCTATCATGGATTGTATTGGCTGAAAGTTCAGGTCTTGATTGTTGGAGATTTTCGGTGTAAAGCTAGAGTCTACATCAGATGTGATGTAGATTTACTTCTGTTCCAGTGAAGCTATGGCATCGAGAGAGCACCACAGGAAGTCATATCACAGGCAGAAAATTTACATATAATGGCAAGGTATGAACCTTTGGAAAATCCTGTTCAAAGCGTCAAATAAAAAATTAAACTAATGGATTTCCTACCAGTGAACTTTATGATGTTACTGAACTTTACTGGCTTTTTTGCTTGGTAAATGGTATTACAAACATATCAGTGAGGCTTTTTGTGGGTCTTGTTGTGTAATTGTAATGTCCCTACCTCTGGGTACACGATCTGGGTTCAAGTGGCACTTGCCTTGAGAGTGTCCTTGAGAGGTTGATTATATATTACTGAGGCCAGTACTTGGCAATATTGGTAGAAGTAGCAATATTATTGATCTTGAGTCATGCTTGTGATATTTTGCTTCAGGAAGTTTGGTGTTTATTGAAACTTTGTGGCATTTATCTGTAACACCGCTATGATATACATCAAAAGCCAGCTCAAAAAATCGCAGTGATAATTCCTTGGGGCGGCACAGTAGTTAGCACTGCTACTTCAGTGCCGGAGCCAGGTTTGATTCCAGCCTTAGGTAACTGTGTGGAATTTGCATTTTCTCCCCATGTCTGCATGGGCTTTTGCTATGTGCTTCCATTCCCTCCCACGGTCCAAAGATGTACAAGTTAGGTGGATTGGCAACACTAAATTGTCCATAGTGTCCAGAGGTGTGTAGGCAAGATGGATTAGCCATGGTAAATGTGGGGGTTACAGGGTTAAAGTAAGGGGCTAGATCTGGGTGGATGCTCTTCAGAGGGTTGGTGCAGACTCGATAGGCCAAAAGACCTCTATCTGCATTGTAAGGATTTTATGATTGTGGAAGATGGTCCTTTCCTCTGGTAATGGTTGTGGCACCCAGAAATCTAAATTTTCTGACAGGAACTGAGCTGCTGAAATTAAGCGCTTGGATCAACCACCTGCACGACACCACTGAATTTTTAAATACATCTCGAATTACAATTATTTTTGACATTTGTGCAAAGTAACTGCTGACTCTGTTCTAAGCTTACTACTCATGCTCTAATTAGATCAGCTGTGAAACTAGAGGATATATTAGCACAATTTTTGTTTCTTTTAAAAAAAAGCTAGTTTTTTTTTCAGTAACATGAACCATCAAGGCTTTCCACTGTTGGGTCTTTATACTGATGCTTAGTGTAGATTTAGATAGTACCAGGTTTGCTGAGTTTCTTGTCTTCTACACGTAATGTGTTCAAAGTGTTAAAACCTCTTGATCTGTAAAATTGGAATGTCAGGTTTTCTCTTTGACTACTATGCTAGTTTGAAGTATATTCTGTACTCAGGCTTTGGTTTGATTCTAATATGATATGATTCTATCAAAATTGCTGCATAGGGGCATGCTGCTTTGTGAATATTCTTATTTTCACTGCCTTGCAAAATCTGTGATATTTTGCATTGAGACAAAAGAACTGCAGATGCTGAAATCCAAGGTAGACGAGCAGGAGGCTGGAAAACGACAGCAAACCAGGCAACATCAGGAGATGGAGAAGTCAATGCTTTGGGTGTAACTGTTCTTAAGGACCGGGGGAGTGAGTGTGAGGGGAGCACCCTTCACACGCACCCACAGTCCTGAAGAACAGTTACACCCAGTATATTGTATTAGGCATTCCATTTGGACACAGTATCCAGAAAGTTAAAATTGAAGTTCATCTTTAAAAAGAGTGACAGCTTTTTTGTTTACAGTGGAATTACTTAATTATGTAACATTTATATCATGTCACATTTAAGAATATTGAAACTGGCGGAGTGGGTGGCCCATTGAGTCTGCTGTGCATGATGGTGGTGCAGACAGACCGACACTGAGGAAACTTGTAAATATAAATTAAGACACTCTGCTCAAAATGTGACTAATGAATATCAATTGGATTGAAACACAAATTAAATTTTTGGGAGAAGATTTGTAGCTCAGGTGCTCGTTGTTGTGTTCGCCGAGCTGGGAATTTGTGTTGCAGACGTTTCGTCCCCTGTCTTGGTGACATCCTCAGTGCTTGGGAGCCTCCTGTGAAGCGCTTCTGTGATGTTTCCTCCGGCATTTATAGTAATATACTATAAATGCCAGAGGAAACATCATAGAAACGCTTCACAGGAGGCTCCCAAGCACTGAGGATGTCACCTAGACAGGGGACGAAACATCTGCAACACAAATTCCCAGCTCGGTGAACAGAACCACAACATAGAAATTAAATATGTACAGTTATAAAAGAAATCTAATCTTTGCATGAAATACAAGAAGTAAATGTCAAATTTGGCTTAAGTTGAGAGGAAATTTAACACTTGCAGATAGTTTTTGGTTTTATTTCTGGAATTCGGAACTCCAGTATCACAAAGTGTGTCCACTGTGGCTCAGTTCGTGGCACTCTTGCATTGGAGTCAGAAGGTTGTGATTGGGAGGCATGTGGTTAATATTGCTGCTTCACAGTACCAGGGACCCAAAATCGATTTCAACCTTTGGTGACTGTCTGTGTGGAGTTTGCGCATTCTCCCCGTGACTGCTTAGTTTTCCACTGGTCATTCTGGTTCTCTCCCATAGTCCAAATGTGCAAGTTAGGTGGATTGACCATACTAAATTGCCCATAGTGTCAGGAGGTGTGCAGGCTAGGTGGATTAGAAAAGGGAAATGAGAGATGATCTTCAGAGGGTTAGTTTGGATTTGATGGGCTGAATGACCTGTTTTCATACCAAAGGAATTATATGATTGTATTCTATGATTCTTGTCCAACTCCAGGAGCTGTGAAACAAATCAAGACATTCAGAACACTGCCGTGTCAAAGGTGTTGTCTTTCAGATCAGACATTAAACCAATACCCATTCTGCCTTCTCAGTAGGGTGTAGAGCAAGGGAGTTTTCCCTGGTCCCCTTCTTAATATTTATGCCTTAATCAACATCATTAAAATGGATAATCTGGTCATTATCACATTGTTATTGGTGAAGAGTTAGCTATGCAAACATTGGCTGTTGTATTTCTTACATTACAATTGTGACTGAACTTCTGATGTTCTTCATTGGCTGGGGTAAAGCACTGAGATGTTCATTGTTCAGTTAAAGTGCAAATTGTATATATATTGTAGATTGTTGTAGTTTCTAACCTTCTGTAGTAATTTATTTTGTTTGTTTAAAATCATGGAATAGTTTATTTGTAAGTACCTGGATTTTCAGTTTTTCTCTTAATCTTAAATAAGCAGTTCCTTATCAGATCTTGACAAAAGTTTGATCTCGTCAGAGATTGTTATTCATTGTTGCATCTCTCATTTCTATATGTTTGTTTGTGTTCTCTCATTTAGTAAGAATTCAAGTATTCCGAACACTGACATCTTCTGCCCTTAAATATAAGAATAAGTGAATTAACTGCCTGCCCACTGGCATTACCTCTTTTTATAACCAATGCTGAGTGCTAATGGCTCTGCTACTTCTCACCTAAATAGAGTCGTACAGGAATAAACCCATCGATCCAACTAGTCCATGCTGACCATAATTCCAAACTAAACTAGTCCCACCTGTCTGCTCTTGGCCAAACTCCCTCCAAAGATATCCTATTCATGTATCCGTCCAAATGTTTATAAATGTTGTAATTGTACCCGCATCCACTACTTCCTCAGGACCTTGATTCCACATGCGAACCACCCTCTTTATAAAATAAGATTTGCCTCTTATGTCTTTTTTAAATCTCTCTCCTCTCACCTTGAAAATGTGCCCCCTAGTATTGAAATTCCCCATCTTGAGGAAAAGGCAATTACCAGTAACTCTATCTTTATCTTCCATTATTCCTGATGAAGAGCTTATGCTTGAAACGTCGATTCTTCCATTCCTCGGATGTTGCCTGAGGGGCTGTGCTTTTCCAGCACTGCACTTTTTGACTCGTTGGTTATTTTATAAATTTCTATCAGGTGACCTCTCAACGTCCTACACTCCAGTGAAAAACATCCCAGCTTTCCTTAATAACTGAAAGTTCCCATACCCGACAATATCTTGGTAAATCTCTTCTGAACCTTTGATAAAATCCTTTGAATAACTGGGTGACCAGAACTGGACGCAGTATTCCAGAAGCGGCTTAACCAATGTCCTGTATAATTTCAAC
Source organism: Chiloscyllium plagiosum (assembly GCF_004010195.1). NCBI lineage: Eukaryota > Metazoa > Chordata > Chondrichthyes > Orectolobiformes > Hemiscylliidae > Chiloscyllium > Chiloscyllium plagiosum. The sequence goes on along the minus strand of NC_057743.1, from coordinate 8,375,126 downwards.
ATAATGTCCCAACTCCTATACCGTCTTTCTAAAATGCTTGGATGCAAGCATTCAGACTAGGAGACTTAACTTTTGAGTTTATTTAATTAATTCAATACTTACTCCTTTAAATTTCAAATGTACTTATCTCTTTATTAATTGCATTATTCAATTTAATTTCTATATTCTGCCTCCCTGGTAAATATCAATGTAAAATAATTGCTTAGTATTTCTACTCTCTCTCCCTCTCTCTCTCTCTCTCTCTCTCTCTCTCTCTCTCTCTCTCTCTCTCAAATCATGATCCTATTCCCATTACAGCATTCTAAAATATATTGTGCTGTCTGTCTTTATTATTTCAGGGGAGTGTGTGATGTTGGCAAGCTCGGCATTTGTTGTCAATCTCTTAAATTCCTCTTGGGAAGGAGCCATTGTTTTGAACTACTGCATTCCTTTATGTAGCAATTTGGTAACAACAAGTACCTTTCCAGGATGGTTAGCAGCATAGCACACTGCTGTGGGCCTGGAGTCCCATGTAGGCCATACTGGTAGAACAGATGGATTTTGATGATAATAATGGCGCCACAAAACTGAAACTAGTCTTCAAAGTTTGTGCGAAGATTTGTAGCTCGGGTGCTCGTTGTTGTGGTTCTGTTCGCCGAGCTGGAAGTTTTTTTAGCAAACGTTTCGTCCCCTGGCTAGGCGACATCATCAGTGCTTGGGAGCCTCCTGCGAAGCGCTTCTTTGATGTTTCCTCCGGTGTTTATAGTGGTCTGTCCCTGCCGCTTCCGGTTGAAGACAGGAAGGCAGCTAACAATCCGCATACATGAACATCAACTAGCCACGAAACGACACGACCAGCTATCCTTAGTAGCCACACACGCAGACAACAAGCAACATGAATTCGACTGAGACAACACTACTATCATAGGGCAAGCCAAACAGAGAACAGCCAGGGAATTCCTAGAGGCATAGCATTCATCCACAAACTCCATCAACAAACACATCGACCTGGACCCAATATACCAACCACTACAGCGGACAGCTGAAACTGACAACCGGAAGCGGCAGGGACAAGCCACTATAAACACCGGAGGAAACATCAAAGAAGCGCTTCGCAGCAGGCTCCCAAGCACTGATGATGTC
>NC_057743.1:8319023-8373963 GCF_004010195.1 Chiloscyllium plagiosum | reverse complement strand
TCTAGGAATGGGAGTTGGCTATCCTTTTCTTCTGGGCAAGCCAGACAGAGAACAGCCAGGGAATTCCTAGAGGCATGGCATTCATCCACAAGCTCCATCAACAAACACATAGACCTGGACCCAATATACCAACCACGACAGCAGACAGCTGAAACTGACAACCGGAAGCGGCAGGGGCAGACCACTATAAACACCGGAGGAAACATCAAAGAAGCGCTTCGCAGGAGGCTCCCAAGCACTGATGATGTCGTCTAGCCAAGGGACGAAACCTTTGCAACAAAAACTTGAAACTAGTCTTCATTACAGATTTTTATTCATTAAATTAAAATTCTACAATGCTGACCTTTGAACACATATTCCCAGATCATTAGCCTAGGCCTGCTGATTACCTAGTGCAGTGATCCTGCTGTGTTCCTTCATAATTTACTTGCTTGATTCCTCTTTATTGTCTCTACGTATTTTCTCTTTGGGTACATTCCCTGTCTGTCTTGGTGATCAGTCACCTTTGTTCCAGGACATCACTGCAGGCATTCCTCAGGAGTGTCCAAGGTCCAACTGTCTTCAGCTGCTTCATCAATGATTTTCCCTCCATCATGAGGTCAAATGTGGGGAGGTTCGCTGTGCAGTCATCAATGTTCAGCACCATTTGAGATTACTCACATTTTAAAGCAATCCATATCCAAATGCAGCAGGACCTATACAATATCCACTTTTAGGCTGACAAGTAGCAACTAACATTAATGCCATACAAGTGCAAGGTTTATGACCACCTTCAATAAGGGAGTCTAACCATTGGCCTTTGACATTCGGTGTTCACCATCATTGACTCCCCCCTATCAACATCCTGAGAATTAGCTCAAACAGCAGGCCAGAGGCAAAAAATCCTGCAGTAACTGACTCACCACCTAACTTTTCAAAATCTGTCTGCAATCTACTGGGGCCAAATCTGGAATGTAATATCATGATCCCTACATGCCTGAATGAGTGCACTCCAATAACAGTCAAGTGCACCATCCAGCACAAAGTAGCTCTCTTGATTGGCACCACATCCATGAACATTCACTCATTCTACATCAATGCTCAGTAGCAGCTATGTGTATCAACTCCAAGATGCAATTCAGAAATTCACCAAGCTTCCAAATCAGCAACCACAACCCTCTAGAAGGATGTAGGTAGCGGATAGATGGGCATACCAGCATCCCTCCAACTTCTCCTCCAAGCTTGAAAATATATCAACATTCTGTCAATATCTCTGGGTTAAATTCCTGGGGCTTCTTTCATAATGTTTTCTTTGTATATCTAAATGGAACACAGTTCAAGAAGGCAACTGATCACCATCTTTTCAAGGGCAATTAAGAGGTGAACTGTCCCAACTAGTGACGCCAATATCCCATGAATGAACTTTTGTTTAAATTTTCTGCTCTTACAGATTCTGAGTAAAGACCTTCCACAAACAGCTGGGATCTTAGGTTGACTTTGCTAGCCTCCTGTCAGGAGCCTTTCCTTCCCTAGCCCAGCCCAGCCCAGCCCAGTGCCATAACAGTACAGTTTCCAACAGCTGCTCTCTCCTTGACTCATTGTCAACTGGTGATTGATATGCCTCTTTGACAAGGTTGCTTTTGACTTTAGGAAGTAAAAGGTGGATAGCGGTCTCTTGGTTGCTTTGTACCTTGTCTTCCCTAAATGAGGTCATGTGCCCTGATGTAGCAGTAGATGAGTCCACCCTGCCCATCTTCCTGCTCTTATAGAACCCTTGCGGCATTCGCTGAGGGGTTCCGATAGTCTTGAAGCCTCAAATTGGAATATTAGTGGGAAAAGGTTTAGAAAGAATTGCTTTATGGAGATTTCTGAGAGTCACAACCACTTGTCATTCTCAGACTTGATGCTCAGCCACAGAACTGTAGTTTTATTCTGACATTTCACCAATGTTTTTTCTCCTCCCAAGTCTCAATCCATTCCAAGACTTGCTTTTGGAAACTTCTAAATCCTGTTGCAATCTGCCATCACATTCCTCCATTTTGCCTTGTGACTGCCCTACTGCCTGTAAATAAAACTGAGAAGTGCAAGTATGGGGGAGGGGATTCTGAACCTTGCACCAGCTAATTAGTTATTGATCATTAACTTATGCTGGTCCTTTAAGATTGTTGAAAACTGATTTTTATGACACATCATAATCATTTAGTGACAAGAACGCCTGTTGATGTCAGCCCCCCTGATATCTATGATTATCAGCTTTTGCTGTGTATGAAATGTAATCCTTTAAAATTCAGATTATCTAAATAAACATTTTCATTGCAGTTACAGCACCAGGGACCCGGGTTCGATTCCTGCCTCGGGCAATAGTCTGTGTGGGATTTGCACATTCTCCATGTGTCTGCGTGGGTTTCCTCCGGGTGCTCTGGTTTCCTCCCATAATCCAAAGACGTGCACATCAGGTGAATTGGCCATGCTAAATTCCCCATAGTGTCAGGTGCATTAGTCAGGGGTAAATATAGGGTAGGGGAATAGGTCTGGGTGGTTTACTCTTCAGTGGGTTGGTGTGGACTTGTTGGGCCGAAGGTCCGTTTTCATAGCGTAGTGAATCTAATCTAATCTTATGCTGAATAAAGATAAACTGAATCTAGCAATTAAAATACACACCCGTGGTGTTCTGGCTGTGTGCTGGTTGGAATGCAAAGTTCACTACACAAAAGGTTTGAATTTAGCTATGGACATAGATGCAACATTTTTGAATTTTTATCTGTTAGTCTGTCTAAAATAATTTGATTCAATGGTAGTTTACTGCCTTTTTGGAGTAGCTGGACTGGGGTGGACAAAGTCAGAAGTCACAGATCATTAGGTTATAGTCCAACAGGTTTGTTTGAAATCTGACGAAGGGGATGCGCTCCGAAAGCTTGTGATTTCAAATAAACCTGTTGGACTATAACCTGGTGTCATGTGACTTCTGACTCTTTAAAGCAGACATGATTTCTACTGCAATCTACTGTGGAAGAAGGCTACACCTGTTGTATCAGACTAGTCCAGTCCTGGCAGCTATAAAAACTGCAGGTTCTGGTTCATAGGCATTTGATATTCTAAAGAATTGGGATTTCAAAATGCTGAGATTCTAACAATCGATGCCTGCATAAAGGGGAATCAAACCAAACAAGCTGTTTTGAGAATGTAATTGCAGTACAGGTGCACAATCCTTTATCTGAAATGTTTGGGACCAACTGGTTTTTGGAATTCTGTATTTTTCGCATTTCAGAATAAGTGACAGTTTGATGGTTGTTTGATTTTTTTAAAATAATCTTACTGGAGGAGCAGACTCACTCAGTGAAACGCGCCTTGAGAGAGAATTGAGATCTGCCAGTGCTGGGCCACACTCTCAAACATTGCATCTGAATGACACGCATCAAGTGGGTGTCGACTTGGGTTAACTGTTTGCACGCCAAACAACTTTGTTAATGAGAAAACAGCTTCACAAAAAAACACTTCGGACTTTGCAGCTTTTCGGATTTCGGAATTTCAGATAAAGGATTGCTACTTGTACCAGAATTTGATGCCAATTATTGAGTAATGGATCTAGATAAACATGTGAAGTGTGTTAGAATTGACTGACTTAAGAATGGAAGCTAACTAATCCAGTTCCACTGTGAAGTGAGCTGTGCAGACTGGCACAAGAGGAAACAGCTGAAACATAAGCTTGGGAAGTATGCTATGCACAAGGCAGGGAAAGGAAGAATATTGCCAGTCTGCACACATTCATTTTGACAGGTTAAGGAAGCAGTTGATATTCATGGATTCTTAAAGACATGGAAATTGTTGGGATTTCAAGATGAATGCTTAACAAAAGAGAGAAAAATTTGTTACTCAGGAGTGGAGTCTGATCTTACATGGAATACTAGGTAGCAGCTGTTACAAATTTGTCAAAAGCATACTGGCTTAAGTTTTAACATGCTGTGGAAAATGATTGCCGTTTTTCAAAGGTGAGATTTCAATTTCTGAGGAGTGTAAAAGTCTATGGGCTATTCCAGAGCAAGGCAAAATCTAATTTCAGTCACAATTATCAATTAAATTAAGGTATTCTTGCCTTCACATTAAAGACATACCCTGCTTAACCTTGGGTCATTGCAAGGTTTTCAAGTCCTTTAATGGTGCAGTCTCGGAATGACTTGAGGTAATTGGGTGGGGCTTTAAGTCAGAGAGGCATAAAGTATAGTAACAGGTCCTTTTGGGTCCAGCATGTTCATGCTGACCAATAAACACCAAACTTCACTAATCCAATTTACCAGCATTTGATCCACAACATATAATGCCCTGTCATTTTTAGTGCTCATCCAGATGCTGCTTAAATATTGTAAAAGTAACTGCCTCCACCACCACTTCAACAACACATTCAATATTTCTACCAATCTCTTTTTTTTTAATCCAATCTCCTCTTAAACCATTTCTCATCACCTTAAACTTGTGCCCTCTGTTCTTAGAAACACCTAGCATGGGGTAAAGATTCTCATGATCTACCCTTTCTATGCCTTTCATAATTTTGTATACCTTAATTACATCCACCTCCTCTGATCTCCCCTCTGCATAAAGGAAAACAAACCAGTCTATGCCGTCACTCCTCATAACTCAGTTCTCATCCCAAGCAACAGCCTGGTGAATCTCCTCTGCACCATCTCCAATATACTCAAACCCTCCCTATAGTATGGTGGCCAGAAAGGCGCACAGTGCTTCAGCAGCCTAAACAATATTTTATAAAGTTGTAACAAGACTTCCTTGTACCTATGTTCTACACCCTGGCTAATGCAAGCATCCCATAAAGCTTCACCACACTGTCTACCTGTGCTGATACCTTCAGGAATCAACAAACTCATACAACAAAGTCCTTTTGTTCATCACTAGTCCCTAGGGCCCTACTGTTCGTTATATGTTCCCTTATCAGACCTACTAAAATGCATCATGTCGCACAAATCAAGATTAAATCGGCCATTGCTTTGCCCAAGTTAACACCTGATCAGTGTCAGACTGTAGAATGAGACCATCCTCCTCCCTATCAACAACGCTACTAACCTTTATTCATCTGCAGACTTATTACACCTTCTATATTCATTTCCAAATTGTTGATGTATATAACAAGCAGCAAGAGTCTCTGCGATGATCTCCATCTTCGAATTATAAAAACAAAACCTCCACAATCACCTTTTGCCTCCTATTAATAAGTCAGTTTGGATCCAGTTTGCCAACTTGCCTTAGATCACATGGGAGTTTGGACCAGCCTTCTATGTGGGACCAAGATCAAAGTTCTTACTGAAGTCCATGTAAACCACATCAACTACACTAACCATATCAATATATTGAGTTACCTTTGCAAAAGAAATGCAATTAAATTAGACAGGATCTCTCTCCAACAAATCCACTGCTGTCTTCATTATAAAATGTGATAAATAAAAGTCTTCGGTTTGTGGAAGCTGTTTATGTTGACCAGTGATTTTGGGATTTAAGCAAGATATAGTCTCACGTGCCTGTGGACAACTCATTATCCAAGAACCGCATCAAGGTACAGCAACTGCCATGCAAATCTGCTTAAGCAAGCTAGCCAATTATAATTTGTAATTCTTTTTTTAAAAATATATCCTTTAATTATGTCGGTTTGTCTGGGCATTGTGATCAAAGAAGATTGGGTTTAAATCATAGATATTAATTAGGTTATCTTGTTATTTAACTTTACTCTGCTAAAGTTGCAGTATTAATAATAAATTGCTAATTTCTGCTTAAACTATAAACTTGGTGTCTGATATCTGTTATTCATAAAGCCTGGTTTGGAGCAGCTATGCAATTTTGAGGGCCATCAAACATTTTAGTTTCACTAAGTTGCGATATCCAATGTTAGCAAGTCTGAATTAGTCTGGCTTGCCGTCTCTGTGTCATACACAGGATACTTTCTAAATCATGACAATCTAGAAATAGTGAAGATCCCCAAAGTTTAGGGTTTTAATGCATAGATCATTAAATTTCATGAATTGATAGGGAAATTATCAAAGACCAATGGCATGCTTGCCTTTCTATCTTAAAAAAAAGACTAGAGTACAAGGGGTAGATGTCATTGCTTCCGCTATTCAAAGCCCCAGTTAGTACACAGCTAGGTTAACTGCATTCAGTTTTCGGTACTGCATCTTAGGAAGGATACATTGTCTTTGAAAAAAGCATAATATAGTTCTGTCAGAATTAGATGTGAAAACTGTTATATTACAAGGAGAGTCAACATAAACAAAAGTATGCATTCCCTGAAATTAAATTGGTAAGAGATGTTTTGGTTCAAACTTCCAAGACATTAAGGGGATTAAATAGGAACAATTAATTAGCATTAGCTACTTCTGCTAGAACTAGAGGATGCAGTCTTGAAGATGAGGCAACATTTTGGGAGTGATGAGGCAACATTTTGGGAATGATGAGGCAACATTTTGGGAGTGAAATGAGAAAATGTTTCTCTAGACTAGAGGTGATAGAAGCTTATAACTTCCTTTCTTCTACAAATGATGCCAGGTTAGTTAGCTTCAAAACAGGATTTCTGTTCACCAAAGTCATAAAGGGATATGGGGCAAATCTAGGTCTGTGGAGTCATGTTGTAGACCAGACATAATCTGATTTTCACCAGGGCCTTCTATGGTGGAGGATGGTTGAAGTCGTAAGCCCGCACCCAGTATAGTCGACTTGGTCAGCTGATTACAGAGACAGGTATGGTCTACTTTCATGGAGTCAGGCCAGTTTCTCAAGACTGTCATGATTCACAGCATTTCAGAGATCTCGGGAACCATGATCTGCATGAAGGAACCTTTTCAAAGCTGAGTTCACAAGGTGGTCCTCCTGCTTCCTCCAAGATATATAGCATGCCCATCGCCATTCATCCACTATCCATAGTCCAGAAGCAGTCAACCCTATAATGACAATTGGATGTAATTTTTTTTAAGAACTTGCACATAGTTAATAACTTTTGTTGTTAAAACCACCATTTTCTTGAAAAATTCAATTCACAGTAGCACAGTAAGTGCCAAACATCCGGACCCTGTCAAAATTAAATACCTGAAACCACAAGGCACTTGACACCACTTAAGGTTCTAACATCAAATGTTGTGAAATTGAAATACAAGACCCCTAGAGCTGTGTGTGTTGAAAAGTGTGGCTCTGGAAAAACACAGCAGGTCAGGCAGAATCTGAAGTGCAGGAGAGAAGCACTCATGCCCGAAACGTCGATTCTCCTGCTCCTCGGATGCTGCCTGACCAGCTGTCCTTTCCAGCACCACACTCTTAAACTCTGATCTCCAGCATCTGCAGTCCTCACTTTCTCCGAACTGTGTAAGCAGTCAGTCTTGGCAGCCTATGGCTGCTTCTGAACCTTTTCTGGGCGCAGCCAACCCAGCCTTAGCCATCTTCCCTGAGGGAGATGGGCAGTGCTGGGTATTTTCCTGTTTCTTGCCACCTGCAAAATGAATTTGGCCCTAGTTTTCAAGGCCTTAGGCTGTTTACAAAATGAGTTGGAGAAAGTTGTGAAAGGGGCTGGTGTTAGGCCAAAAAAATCAAATATGATGAGATGTTGTCTGGGTCTAGTTTATGGGGACCTTAATGCCACCTATAGGATAAACCTGATCAGAGTAATGTGTGGTCCTATTAGTTTGCTGCTCTGACTGCCAAGTTTTACAAGAGGTTCTTCAATTCTTCAGTTCCTTTCAAGTGAATTTGCTGCAGAAGCCCATTTCAGGATATAATAAATCTGGGTGGCTAGAGGGAGCATTTCATTTGTAAGTGAAAAACTTTTCTTGTTCACACATTTGACATGTACTAATATTTACTCTCCTTGAAATGTTTTGCCAACATACCAGTTTCTCTTTCTTTCTTCTCTCTGTAATCTGAAACTGATGCTGCACTCCAACTGTCAAAGGTTAGAGGTGCAATAAGACCATGATCTGTAAATTTGACTTCTGTTCTTAAATGGAGTTTTAAAACTGTAGCTTTTGATGTGATCACAACTATTCTTCTCTGTTGCCCGGATTGGGTGATGGCCTGTTATACTAAAAGCAGGAAGGAAATAGCCGTGGGCATTTTAGTAATTGTTACAACTTAAAAGCTATCAATGCTGAAAATGGTGGTTGATATTTTTTAAACTGATCATTCTCAGAGCATCCCTGGATTACCATAAGCTATGTCATGCCAATAGGGCCATCTAGTGGTTAAAATAGATGCTTTTAAAAGTGGAAATGTGCTGTATAGTTACTCGTATTGTGTAACTATAGTTTGAGTAGTTAGTTGCAGCTAAAATATGTAGCTTCAAGGTGAAAGGTTTGATACTTCGAAGTCCTGTAAGACTTTGTGCAAGCAACTTCAACTCCCCCTTCCACTCCACCAAGGGCATGCAAGTCCTGGGCTGCCTCCACCGCAAATCGAAGTCACCCAAAGTCTGGAGGAAGAACGCCCTATTTTGCGCCTTGGGACCCTTTAACCACACGGCATCAACATGATGTGAGCTGAGAGATAAATATGAAGGTGGGGCTGGGGGGGTTAGGTAGCTAGGAAGGTGATAGTTGGATGCAGCTGGGAGGGGGGGTAGTACAAATAGATGGAAAGGAAGATGGACACGTGGGATGGGTTAAGAGGGCGGTGCCGAGTTGGATCTGGGATGAAGTTGACGTTGATGCCGTGTGATTGAAGGGTCCCAAGGCAGAAAATGGAGGTGTTCTTCCTCCAGACGTCAGGTGGCTTGGATTTGGCGGTGGAGGAAGCCCAGGACTTACATGCCGTTGATGAAGGACTTATGCCCAAAACATCGACTCTCCTGCTCCTTAGATGCTGCCTGACCTGCTGTGCTTTTCCAGTGACCCACTTTTCAACTCTGATCTCCAGCATCTGCAGTCCTCACTTTCACTTTGTGGAAGAATAGCTGGTTCTGCCTGCTCTGACACATTGGGCTTGTTTTTGTAGCGTAAAGATTGTAGTTGATTCGTTGAATTTCTGAATAAAGTTGCCATGGGAATGAACTCTGGGTATCATGCAACTCGAGAATAATTTTATTTTAATAGATGCAGAGTGATAATTCAAAACTTTTACGTATGTGTGAGGCAAAGGTTTCACAAGCTCCAATTATAAAGCATGAATTTTAACAACATGACTTTACCTTACAGCCTCGCATGGACCAGTATTTCAATCAAATGGAAAAGATTGTGAAAGAAAGGAAAACATCATCTAGAATACGTTTTATGCTTCAAGATGTGATAGATGTGAGAATGGTGGGTGATCCATTTAACTTTGTGCCTTTACTGCTTGCGTTTGTACAATTTTGCTACCTTAAATTGGTCAGACATTTCTAATTAAATGTTACGAGTGTATCTTCTCATGCATTAAATGCAGTTAATTTTCCAATTTCCCTGAAATTTTGTCTTTTAATTCTCAAAGCATCAGCATTGCTTCAGGACCATATCGCCCATACTTCTGTCTCAGTGTAATTGAGCTAAACCTGCATGTATTTCTCCCAAAAGAACAAGTTACACGCCAAGAGGGGATTGTGTGTTTGTAAAATAAATTGTCATCCTTTGATTCCCTCCCCTCCAAAATACCCAGATCAATGAGGAAAACTCCAAAAGCAGACTTTTGAGGAGTTTATCATTCTCACTGACAAACTATGAGAGGGTTAAAAAGTCTTTTGTGACAGGATTTCCTATCGTTGTATGTTTTAATTCTGGAAATCAATTTTGAAATTCTACTTTGGGAAAGAAGATGGGTTATAAATGTTGGATTAAAAATTAGTTTATGTGTGTTTTGGTTTAATCTGGATGTTTGTTAAGCACTTAGGAGTATTTTCTGGGGACCTCTTTCAAAAGTTTTATTGATACCCGTAAATGGATATTACGGGTAATTATATGTTGGTCACTGATGATTGATGAATAGTAAGGAATGCTGTGATAATATGTATTGTAATGTTGGTCATTGGAAGGAGACTTTAAAAAGTTTGAAACTGAACCAGAAGAATTGCAGTATTGGCATCATGGATACATTTAATACATCGTCAAATAATATAAGTTCCTGGATTTCTTAACACAATGTGTGAATATTGTATTCATCCACAGAAAAATTGGGTATCACGTAGGGTTGAACAGGGTCCGAAGACCATTGAACAGATCCATAAAGAAGCACAGATTGAAGAGCAGCAGCAACAATTGAAGGTTCATCAGCAACTATTGTCTAAGCAAGACAAAAGGAGAACAAGTAAGATATTTCTGTAATTGCCTTTTCAGATGTAATCATTTTTATACATTCTCTTACAATGACAATACCCCTTCCCTTGGTGGTAGTAAATATATTAACTCTATCTTTACATGTCGGATCTTGGTGTAGTTGAGCAAAATCTATCCACTTGAGTCCTCTGCAGCAACCTTAACTGCTTTAATTTACAATGAGATGTAAATGGTTTGTACTGTTACCTGAAAGGATAACGTGTTCTGTTGATTATTCCTAATTTTTGGAGTTGCATTGAATACTGGTTTCTTGTGTATACCCATTTGCTAAGTAGCAAGCTATGTAGTATTCTCTTAGAACCTATTTATGAAAAATAGGTGCAAGATTTTGAAACACGTATCACAAACTGATGCCTACCTGAGCTGTTTAGTATTTCTAGCAATTCTTGTTTTAATTTGAGAAAATAAAATTTCTAAGTCACTTCACTTGATTAAAATGGTTCACTAAATTTCAAGGACAACCTGCTTTTGGCCAGACGACTGGAAGAATAATTCCTGTTGTTTTGTTCTAAGGGAATTGTGGTTTCTGGATCCAAGACCAAATAATTGCTTTTTAGTTACATCCTCCTTTATTCACATCCTCGAATGGTTAGCTGCATTAACCATTATTCAAATATAGCGTATTTTAACAGGAACTATTATGCTTGCAGCTAGTGGACGACCCACAGAAGAAGCCTGGAACACTGTTCCAGTGTCTAAGAGCAGCAGGACGATAGACCCCAGCAAGTTTCCAAAAATCACCAAGGTATGAGCATTGTTACAAGTACCTGAAAGTTTGTTGATGCAGTCATGCAAAGGCAACTGAGACTGTTAGGATGTTAGAAGTACAGCAGCCTGTATTGACACAGGCATTTTTCACTCCTAATATGGAGATCAGAGTCAGGTTATGTAGACGTATGGACAGATTGTGTACAACAGTTGGATCTGGGCTATATTATGTGTCCAAGCCTTATGCGTACAAAGCCATGGAAGATTGACTAGTTTATGTAAGTTATTTGGCTGTGGAAAGAAGGAGAAAGCTATTTAAGTTTGCGAATAACACTCAGTTTTGGGAACGTGCAGAAGATTGTAGAAATTTGCAGGAATGTGCTAATATTGCAGGTAATTGTAAAGTGCTGTATTATATATTGTAGTGGGGAGGGTGGCAATTAAATAGAAGCCAAAATGTAAAACTCTTAACCGGGCTTTAAAAAAAGGCAGGCTGTCAAAGCATGCATTCGGAGCACAGGGAGCAATGGCTAGAAAAGAGGCAAATAGGATTCTGATTTTCAAACATATATTCCTTACAGAAGTTATGAAGCAATGTTTGAATTCTACAAGTCACCAGATGAACTGCAGTTGGGGCTTTAGGTGTCATATCAAGGATGTTAGAGGGAAGGCTATTCCCAAAATTCTGTAGGATATTAATAGGAACGAGGGATAGGAATTACTGAAGAGAGCAGTGAACAATTGTTGCCACTTCTCTAATCACTGGTACACAAACTAAAGATTATCATCCCAGAAAACAAAAAGGATAAGTATTTAGAAAGGAAGTTGATGGAAAGACAAAGCAAGTTGGACATTCCTGGTGAAGATTTGTGCAAGCATGATAGGCTAAATTGTCTTTTCCAATGTCACAAATTCAACATTGCACAAGCTTTAGAGTCTGTTTTGTTACTCCATGCTCTTTGTCTTATGGAAACAGATTGGCCATAAGATATGATTGTATTGACGTGTTTATTTGGTCCAATAGTTTTGGTTCACAGTGCAGTACATGTTTTTGGTGCTGACACAGTCTTGAATGGATTGTGGCACAGGAATGTATATTGTACAACGAAAGTTGAAGATTACGCTGATTATGATGTTGTTGATATGAGCTGGCATTGTCATTTTTGATCTGAATGTTCCAGTAGGTGACCTGTCTTAATCTTATATAGGTAAACATCCATCACTGAATATTATTTACTCACTACACAAGTGAGGCACTAGTCATGGGAGAATGTCATAGTGCGGTTTTCACCTCTATTTTAGAAAGCTATATAATTTTGTCCCAGTATTTTTTGTAAATAGACTAATTAGATGACCCAGCAAATTATTTATCTGGTCTAAAGACTTGAATACTAAATTTACTCTGACAGTTGGATGATTAAGATTATAAGTTTCGTGTTGTGGTTATTTATTAAATTGGGAACAGGGAGAGGATGAGACTGGAAGTACATCATGTCTTTTGCTGGTTAGTCCCTAGTTAAGTACAACTAAATTAAATGAGACTATTTCATGACCAAAGATGTATTTTGCTCCAAGTCTTAACAAGCCAATCCAATGAAAGGAACTATGGTCATGGTGATTCAATTTGTGCTTGATAGGGAATCTTTTTTAATTATTTCATCCTGAAATGCAAGTACTGGAGAATTGACATTTTACTACCACTATCAATATGGATTTAAATGTTAAATCAATTAAATGTTAAATCCCCAACCATGTGCCCTAATTTAATCTTTCTTTGGCTCAAAATCATGGAACTCTGTCCCTATCATTGCCTTGGGTGTATTTGCACCATAGGGAATGCAGCAGTTCAAATAGTGGCTGATGACCTCCATCCAAGGACAATTAGAGTTGGGGAGTAAATGCTGACGTCGGCAGCAACACTCAAGTACCATGAGTAGGTAAATCCACAAAGATTGTGCCCATGTAACAATAGAGGCAAGCCAGTCACAACAGCTCTTAGTGTGATTGTCCATCTTTGTGAAATCATTGGGTTGCAACTTCTTAAATAATTTCATGTTATTTAGTTTGCAGGTAATGCGTTAAAAGTGGTGTAGCATGAGTGTGAATTAGATTCAACTCAGAATTGGATAAGGGCACAAAATACCACTAGAATAGTAATCGTTGCAAGATGTGATTTTTTTTTTAATAGCATAATGAACAGAAGATTGAAATGGTGTAAAAATCATCAAGCCTTGCATGTGTTGCTCAGGTGATTTATCTTCCTTTGTGTAACATCAGCTTAGGCACCATCATATTACAATGCATTTAGCCATCCCTTCCCTGTGTTAGCCTCGCAAACCATTATTTTCTTTCCAACCCAGATATTCACCAATCTGTTCTCAAGAATTAATCAACACAGCATTGATTGCTTTAACTGAGAAGTTGTTCCAAATACTCCTTAGTCTGAGAAGGGAATTCCCTCAAGGCCTCCCTTGTTCCCAGCTTGTTATTAGTGAGCTTGTTCTATAGTTTTGAGTTCTAAATGACTAAATTAAAGATGTTTTCTGTCCCTAAAGTTTCTTTCATAGTTACCATATAGTCTTTAAAAAATAATTACCAGTTAATGTGCAGCAATTTTGTACAAAAAATCAACTATGTTTTTAAAATTCATTTTATCATTTATGCTTGATAACCTACTGCTATAATTTATAATCAATTCTGCTCCTCTGCACCTTAATCTCTTGATGTGTACATCAGGTAATTCGCATTCTATAGTATATGCAAGTTGATTTTCCATTTTTCAGTACTTTTGTATTGATCAAAACAATCAATAGAATATTTGAGGTTTCAGAGAGACCTAAATTCAATCTGTTTTTAAAATACGAAAACCTATACTTCCTAATACTTATTAAAATGATATCCAAGTGCTAATTATTAATAGAATTAAAACATTAAGTCCATGTTCACTTCTAGGCTGTTCCTCTTGAAGGACCTAACTAGCTGCTGTTCCTTTTAAGGGATATGTCAATTAATGGGTGGTTTCTGTTAACAGATGTGCTAATTATTGCTGGGTTCCTGTTGTGAATTTTGAACTAATGGTACCATAACAGCACCGATGGAATGATTTTTTTGTCCCCTTTTCTTTCTATTCTCTTGGAAATGTTGGCACACAAGAGTGTAGTTCCAAGGATGTCAGGGGTCCAAGGGAGTGTCGGTAAGCCAAACCCCAATTTGCCCATATGTGTATTTTTCAATAGGGAGCAGGAGCAGAACTTGAGCCTTTCCTTTTACATGCTGGGAAATAGTAGCAGTTCTACTGCTTTCCCAGTTGATAAATAACTTGGAACTAAATGATGTTTGGTCGTTCTTGGTCGATTTGATTTAGCACTACACTAAATCAGCTTACTAAGTAATCCAATAGTAGCCTTTCTCTTGTTAGGCAAAGCTCTCTGAGCATCATAATTCTACGTAAGTAGAAAAATCATACGTTCTGTGAGCTTGGAGTGTGATCGTGCAAACTGATTCAGTTGAAATGATTGCTAGAACATAGGTTTTACAGTTATTTCTTATAAATATGCAGGGAAAGGAGGATGTGAGAAACTTGCACGTGTTTATCCTGTTCAGTATTATCAGCAACAGGATCTCAGGATTTTGAAAGTGTTCTCTTGCTTTATTCTGTCCCTTAGCCTGCCACTGATGATAAAATTCAGTTGGGACCAGGATGTCGATTAGGTAGCTGGGGTAAGGGCAGCAGTGGAGGAGTGAAAACTAATGAAACTGGTAAGTGAGATGGTGCTTGGTACTCTATCTTTATGATAGTTGTGCACGTTATTTGTAAACCATGTCTTTGAGGACTCAGGTTATACTTTTTTTCAACGTACTTCTCTGGTCCCATAATCAATTTTATTGGCTAATTGGAGAATGTTTTGAAACAGGATTTTTGAAACGCTGGAAAAGTAAATTGAAGGATAATTCTAAATAGATCACTATTTTTGTGATTTTCATAGTAGTTTAAAGACTGTATCAGTCCCCTTTTAAAATATATGTACTTTACTGTTTCAAATGCGCTTCTTGATCATGTTGGCATGAATAAGTCTGCAAATATGATAAAAATTTGATTTTTTTTCCTCAGTCTATATTCACAGATCTCTTGTTACTGTACCCCATTTAACTATATATCTTCCTAGGAATTAATAAAATCACTTCTATCTAAATGAATCACCTTATTCTTAATAATGAATTTTATTTGCCATTTCAAGCAAAAGCAGATGCGAAGAGAAATCAGAGTTTATGTTTCGGGTCCCATGACCCTTCCTCAGAACTCATTTGCCTGAACTTTATTTGCCATTTATCCACTTGCTCTAAAGCTGCTTGTTCTTCGTGTTTTGATGCAGTCCAAGCTCACTTCAGGTCTTAAGAATGTAATTTAGACCAATACTTCAGTGACATATTTAAGGAATGCTGTGTGGTTATAGGAACTTTCTTCTAATTAAATGTTAAGAGTTGTGCCAGCCCTAAACTATAGAAGATCCAAAGGTCAATTTGAAGAAAATCTTGAATTTTCACAAGTGTCCTGAACAGTACTTTTTCCCCTCAACCAATCCTATTTTGTTTGATATTTTGGATTTTTGACATTCAAATCAGCTGTTGTGTTTGCTTACATGATTTGATGCACTTTGGGACATCTTGACAATGCATTAAAGAGATGTAGAAATGCCAGTACGTGCTTCATTTGAAGTCTAGATAGCACAAATCTTGTTATATTTCAGAACCACCACGAACAACAAGTTTGAATAGATTCTCTGTACTACAGCAGCCTACCCCTCCTTCTGATTCAGATGCACGCAGGACACTACCTAGGTGAGTGTGGTCTGTTGAAGATAACGAAGGCAATCTTAGATTTTTCTTTTGTTTACAATAGATTTCCAGTACAGTATGCCAGCACTATTTCTCACTAAATAGAGTTATTTTTATTTTAGTACTGATTTATTTTATTTTTCAGCTGCTGCTAGTAGATACATATTAAACTGGCTTTATGATAAAATTCAGGCTTCAGGAGAAAAAGAAAATCAAAAAGCTAGAACCACGTTGCAGTTTAGGCTCAGCAAGGCTCCTTGGACAGCATTTTCCAGATCAGTAATCTCTGCCACCTAGAAGGACAATGGCAGCACATACATGGAAACACCATGTATGTTCACCCTCCATGTTCCTCTCCAAGTCATGTACCATTCTGACAGGGACTGTATAGCTGTTCTTTCAGTGTTGCAAGCTTAAAATCCTACAATTCCCTTCTTATCAGACAGTACTTTCAGATATTTCTACACCGCATGGACTGAAGTGCTTCAAGAAGAAGGCTCAGCACTCTTTTCTCAAAGGCAATTATGGATAGGTAGTAAATGCTAGCCTTACCAATAAAGTTCGTATCCCATGGAAGAATGAACCAACAGGCAAAGTGTTTGCTAACCAACAATCATCCACCTGAAATATTAGCTCTACTTTCCTTTTTTCCCCACATGTTGCCTGGCCTGAGTATTTCCAGCATTATCTTCTTTTATTTCACATTTCCAATGTCTGCAATAGTTTGCTTGACAGGGCAACAATACCAAGCTGGCTACTTTGCACAACACTCCCCTGTTTGTTTTCTTGCGCTGTAGGCTAATCTGAGGTCAATGAAAGATCTTTTTAGCCTAGGGCCACACCAATCTGAAAAATCTGGTCTTGGAAGCTAAGCAGATTTAGCCTGGTTATTCAGGGCTGTTATGGCACAATGGTAGTGTCTGGGCCTGCAGATCTGGTTCAAGTCCCACTGCTCCAGAAGTGTGTTATAACATCTCTTGATGAATGACTAAAATATCTACAGCACCTGTTCAGCCACTTCATTTTCTGATTGTGCTTCCAATCAGACAACTAAACACCTAAGTTTCAAAAAAGTTAACTCTGAAATTGCACTTCAATAATACAAAGTTTTGGAACCAGGAAATTGCAACTGTGCCAATTTTGTACTTACTATTGGAGCATGTCACAAAGGCAAAATAATATTTGTGGGTGGCTTTTAACCTCTGAAAGACTGGACCAATTAAATTGGCAAATGGTGGTCTAGAAGATAAGTTTGTTAAATGGTTTTGTAACTGCGTGGAGCAATACATTTTTGGAGCCAAGACAGGATAAAAATGTTTTAGATCTTGCCTTAGGTACTGAGGCATCAGTAATTAGTAATCTCCTTTCCACTGGTAATTGGTGATTTTCATAAAAGTGAATTCAATGTTAAGTTTGAAAGTCATATATTTGAGCCCCCAACAAATATCTTCAATTTCATTGATAAGAGAGTAGAGCTGGATGAGATTGATTGAGTTTTGGGGTCTTCATTTGGTAAGTTCAAATTTAATTTTTATGGACTGAGAAACAAGCATTTCTTCTTCTGTGCTTCCTTAGCTTCCCAAGGCAGAAAAACTTTTATTGCTTCACTTGTGCAAGACTTTGGTGAGACCACACCTGGAATTATATGTGCAGTTTTAATCTCCATATGCACAGAAAGATATACTTGCTTTGGAGGCCATTGGTTCTTGGGTTCAAAGAGTATCGTCCTCTGCTGAGAAGCTGAGTAAATTGGAAATTATATATGTTCTGTGGCATTTATAAGAATGAAAAGGGATCTCCTTTGAATGTACAGTATTTGAAAGGGAACTTACAGGGTTGACTGAGGTGGTTTCCTCTAGGGAGTATAGAATATTGAGTGCACAGTCTCAGCGTAAGGGACCAATCACTTAGGACTGATAATGAGAAATGTCTTCACTCAAAGGATTGTGAATATATGGAACCCTCTATGTTCCATCATTGTATCTATTTAGGGCTGAGATAAACAGATTTTTGGTGTCTTGTGGAGTCCAAGAATTTGGGATGCAGGCAGAAAAATAGAGTTGAAATTGATTTATCTTATTGAATGGAGGAGTAGATATGGCAAACCTTATGATCTGCTCTTCCTATTACTTATGTTCTTTTATCAAATTATTTTCTTGGGAAGTTGTCCTAGTCATTGTGAGCTGGCTTAAAACTTGGATACCAGAAAAGAAAATGCAGTTTGTTAACTTGCATCGCCTAATTCCCAGCTTTAATTATGGAAGTAGACAGGTTCAGCCTTCTACTTGTGAAACAGGTATATGTATATTGATTTTAATGATGCTACTACTTCTTCTCTAACCTCATTTACTTGGGAAAGTATACATGTAGCTGCTGAATTAATTTCAAATGTGGAATTAGCCATTGGGAAATACAGGGGTAGGATAGGGGGGTGAGTCTGGGTGGGATGCTCTTCAGAGTGTCACAGAGTCTGACAGCCCGAAGACAGGCCCTTTGGCCCAAACTGGTCCATTACAACCAAAATGTACATTCACACTAACCCCATTTCCTTGCAGTTGGCTTTTAAAGCTTTCCTACCCATGTATTTGTCCAAATGCCTTTTAAATGTTAATGTACCTGCCTCAACCACTGCCACTGGCAGCTCATTCCATATACATACCACCCTCTGCCCCTCAGGTTCCCTTTTATTCTTTCCTCTCAAACCTTAAACTGATACCCTCTAGGCCTTGATTCCCCAACCCTGGGAAAAGGGCTGAATGCATTCACCCTATCCATGCCTCTCATGATCTTATACACTTCTATAAGATTTCCCCTCAGTCTCTTATGCTCGAAAGAAAAATGTCCTAGCTTGTCCAACCTCTCCCGATAACTTAGACCCTTGGGTCCTGGCAACATCCTTGTAAATTTCTTCTGCACTCTTTCCAGTTTAATAACCTCCTTCCTGTAGCAAGGTGACCAAAACTGAACACAATACTCCAAATGCAGCCTCACCAACGTCCTGTACAACTGCAATATACCTTCCCAACTTCTATACTCAATGCCCTGACTGATGAAGGCCAGTGTGTCAAAAGCCTTCACTGCCCTGTCTACCTGTGACTCCACTTTCAGAGAACCATGCACCTGAATTCCAAGATTTCTCTGTTCTGCTACACTCCTTAAGGCCCTACCATTCACCATGAAACTTCAACCTTGATGCAACTTTCCAAAATGCAATATCTTACACTTATCTATGTTAACCTCCATTTCCCATTTCTTGGCCCACTTCCCTCGCTGATCAAGGTCCTGGCTGCATTTTATGATAACCTTCCTCACTGTCCTATTTTCATTTATCTGCAAACTTACTAATCATGCCTTGTACATTCTCATCCACATCATTGACAGCAATGGGCGCAGTACCGAACCTTGAGGCACTCCAGTAGTCACAGGCCTCTAGTCTGATGAGCATCCTTCCATTATTACCCTCGCTTTCTACCATCAAGCCATTTGTGTATCCAGTTTGCCAGCTGTCCCTGGATTTCATGCGATCTAACCTTCCAGAGCAGCCTACCATGTGGAACCTTATCAAAGGCCTTAATGAAATCCATATAGACCACGTCTACTGCCCTGCCCTCGTCAACCTTCCTGGTCACTTCATCAAAGAACTCTAACAAATTTGTGAGGCATGATCTCCCAAGCACAAAGCCATGCTGACTACTCCCAGTTAAATCCAGTTTTCCCAAATGCATGTATATCTTACCTCAGAATCTTCTCAAGTAACTTATCCATCATAGATGTTAGGTTTTCTGGTCTATAGTTCCCAGGATTTTCTTTGCAGTCTTTCTTAAATAAGGACATAATGTTCGCTATTATCCAGATTTATAGTACCTCATGCGTGGCTAACGATGATGCAAACATATCAGTCAGGGCTCAAGCAATTTCTTTTCCAGCCTCTAGCAGTGTCCTTGGATATATCTGGTCAGGAGCAGGAGATTTATCCACCTTCCTACATTGTAATACATCCAAAACCACATCTGCTGTGATATGGACGTGTCCCCAAGATATCACCTCTAACTTTCCCGAGTTCCCAAGTCGTCTTGTTTTTCTCCACAGTAAACACAGAGGATGAATATTCTTTGGAGATCTCGCCCATCTCCTGCGGTTCCACAATATACTTAAAGAACCTTTTCTTATTCACTTTGGTCGTCTCAGCCAAGGCCATCTCGTGCCCCATTTTTACCTTCTTGATTTTCTTCTTCAAGAAACTCCTATATCCCTTATATATCGCTAGGGATTCCCTTGATCCCTGTACCTGAGCCATGGTTGCTGCTTTTTTCTGGTCAAAGCCTGGTCATCCAGGGTTCCCTATTCCTGCCAACCTTCCCCTTCACCCTCACCGAAACATACAAACCTTGAACTCTAGTTATCTCACTTTTAAAAGCCGGTGTGGACTTGATGGGCCGAATAGCCTGTTTCACACTGTAGGGATTCTAAGGATTTTATGGATTCTATGGAATTGTGGGGAAATAGGCACAAATCTTAGAAGTTCCAAAACGTTGGAAAGCTAAAGAGATGCGTTGATCAATTTCAGGGTATCATTTAATTCTAGAATTTCCTCTTCTCCAAAGTGGAAAAAAATGAAAGATTGCTTCAAGATGCACCCATTGAATTTTGCTTAATGCCTGTATCATAGAATTCATCAACTTTTCAATTTGAACAGCACTTATAAAACAAGTTTCTTTTAAATCTTCAGCTACTAAATATTGAAACTTCCATCAGCCATTTGATTGAATCCACCATAGCCATTGCTCAGCATTTGTTGAGAATATGTATTCTGAAGAAGTGTTGTCTTAGACTGTTTTTCTCTCTCGTGTTCTGAGAGCTGCTGAGGTTTTCTAGCATTTTCTGTTCCTTTTATTATAGGTGAACAATCATTTTGCAAAGCATTACATCATTGAAGCCATATAGTTCACCTTTGGAGTTTATGAATACATATTACTTTATATTGTTCCACTTCCTTACTACGTTAATACTTGAGATTAATAAGTTGTAATTTTATAATACAAAAATTGAGATTTTTTCCTTTCCTCCCTTGCTGTCCAAATAGTAGAAGCAGTACTGGAAGGGAGAAGAACGATAAGCCAACTCGGCCAGCTATCACACGAGTGAGCAGTAACAAGGAGTTGCTTGATGATAGAGCACGAGAAGAAGAGAAGAGAGAAGTCGTTGAAATTGTACAGCAAACCATAGGTACCTCTGAGGACAAGAGTATTGAGGTCGACAGAAACCGGACTAAGGAAAATGGTAATTTGCAATTCCTGTATCTTGTAGTGCACACGCTGTTCAGATCGTAACCAACATAAAAATAGGTTTTGAATCAAGAATAAATCTTGGATCTTATTACCATACATTAGAAATCAGTGATGCTATCAAAACTTGAAGCTGCAACCTCTGCTTTGTTAATTTTTGTGATATCTCACATCCAGACCTACAGTACTTTTACTCTCAAGGGCAAGTACCAAGCATTCATTGTATTTTGCCATGGTGATGAGAAAAAAAAATACCTGAATTACCTCAAATAATAAGCATCACACCAGGACATATCTCTATTATTTGATGTTTACTCTGCGTTCCTCCCCAAACGTTCCTTTTCCTTGCAATCATGAGTGACCATGTTTTCTTTACCATTACTCACTTCCTGACACAAGCTTGGAGAACAATGTAATAAACAATTACAGAGGCATTTAGGAACTTTTCCAGCAACTATCTTTGAATTTATATTTACTTTAAAAACATTGATTTGATCTGTGTTTGTTAAGAACCAGTTTATTGGTGATCAGTAAAAATAATGTAACAGAGCCTTCCTCAGAAATTGTTTGTACACCAGTTTGCTAGTAGCCACCTTGGTTTGCAACCTGGACTCCATGCTGGGATTTGGCTGAGTTCTGTCAGATCTTCTCACTCCTAAGCCTCTCATTCTAGTGTTAGTTGTTTGCTGACGTTTTAATACTGCAACCGTCTACTTAGCAACCCCTTCCCATCCTCTGATCCATGTATACATGTAGCCTCACTCTACCTCAAACTTGCCATGTATTTCAGTTGCATGATGCACAGGGTTTCTGCAACTCACTGTTGGTTCCATGGTAACAGTTACAGGAAAGCAATCTGCCTTGGGTTAAAATTATATATCGTCTATCCCCTTTCCCACTTCTATTGAGTTTCAAGTTCCAGCTTTTGCATGTTGCAAGAGTTTCCAAGCAATCTCTCTGCCATCTCGCACATGAGACGTCATGGCTGCCAACTTACTGTGTGCATTGGACTTCAGAAAATTTGAGCAGAAGAGCTAATGTCAATGGAATACAGAGAGTGCGAGGTATGTATAAGAGAGTGGATATTGGAGATAAAAGACAACAGAATCAAAAGCATGAGAAGAGCCATGCAGATACAGGCAAGGTACAAGTTGCATACAGAGAGACATAATGTGAAAGAAGAACGTACTTTTTTATGACTGCTATAAACTCCTTTGGAAATAAACTAGCCTTCTATTTAAGTGTCACTAAGAGTTGAGGATTAAATGGACCCAAGGCTATTTTGTGGTGATTTAATTAATCTTGAATAAGTTAAGAATAGGTTGGTAAAGTTAGGCTGTGTGCTTGAGAGCAAAGAACAGAAAAATGATTCAAGGATCCTACACACTATTGAGTGATGGCTTGCTTGAAGTCTATTGGATGGTTGTCAAATGAGGACCAGTTTGGATTTGGCTGTGACCATATTCTTTATTGGTTGCCATGAAAATAACATGGTTACAGTAGTTGAGACGGGAGACGACTTATTCGTCAGCCTTGAATTCCAAAATCAATGTAAACATCAATAATGTATATATTTGTGCAATAAAATCTTCCTTTAGAACAGTTCGTGTTAGGGGATTCTAGTGTTGGGCAGAGGATATCTGATAAGGGTTTTGAGACACAGGAGTAAATGGCAGTTCTGATGCCAATAGTAAGCTGGATCATTTAGTCTGATGACATTGCTATGATAAGGCGCTGATGTCACAAACTGTAATCACAACAAGAAACTCACCATATCTCATTGACACAGGAACCAAATGAACAGAGTTGTTATCTCTGTATGCATATCATTATTACCTTAAATTTAAAGTTTCCTTACTTCAGAATGTTATGATTCACCACCTGGGTAAGAATTTGCAGAAATCATCCCTCTACCACTGCATTCAAAAAGGTAAAGTGTAAAAATTAAGATACATGGCTATAATGTGAATGACAGTAAGTAATGTTTGCATTCCATGCCTGTGGAGAAGCGCATCAATGGTTAATTAGCTTTTGACAATATGGAAAGGGCCAAACTGCCAAAGGAGACTTCCTTAAATTTGTTCTTTATTGCAGTGAAGCCTGAAGTATTTCCTGCTGATGCTTCATGCAGAGCTGATCTGTCTGAAGAGGAGATGGAGAAAAAATCAAAATCGATTATTGATGAATTTTTGCACATTAATGATTATAAGGTGTGTATTTGCAGGATTTTAATCACATGATTTACATTCAACTATCAAATATAAGAATTGTACATTAACTAACATTATTTCATAGTTTCTGAATTGAATTGTTTTTGACCCTTTAAAGCTAATCTCTGGAGATGTCAGGTTATCTTTATTTCACACTCAGATTCCAATTCTCCAAAGTATTGTCAGATAACTGTTTGTCTTTTGTTCATCACACTATCAGTAATGGGTTAGCAGATTTTCTCTCTTTTCTCTTGGAAAAGAAAGGAAGCTGACAGATGTCCTAATTGAGATCTTCAAAATAAGGAAAGGTTTTGATTGAATAGACACGGGAGTGTTTCTACGTGTCATTGTTAAGTCGTCACAAAGAAATCATATCAGAAAATATGAATCATCAGTTTTATCTAGATAGTGATGTGAATGTGGAAATCACTACTTCAGGAAGTAGCTCAAGTGAATAGTTTAGAATTATTTAAAGTTAAAAGTTACAGCAGAAGAGAATGGAGAATTATAAAAAAGGTGAGTTTAATGCTGTTTTTCCTTCGAGCAGACAAGACTCTGGTTCCTTTGTTTGAATGCTTACTCATGCACGGCAGATGTACACTTCAAGAAAATGAAGTACAGCTCAGATCTTTATTATAAGAACAAAGGTTTTTACACCATTTTTACAAATAACAATCAACTATTCCTACAGAAGATAATTTCCGATCAAAAGGTTATACATTTA
Source organism: Chiloscyllium plagiosum (assembly GCF_004010195.1). NCBI lineage: Eukaryota > Metazoa > Chordata > Chondrichthyes > Orectolobiformes > Hemiscylliidae > Chiloscyllium > Chiloscyllium plagiosum. Next base: position 8,349,935 of record NC_057743.1, on the reverse strand, counting down.
CTCACCCTTCTCTGTTCCCAATTTGTTTAAATAGTTAACATTGCAAGTTAGTGCACAATTGTTATCCAATCATATTTAAACTAATATTTGATTGTATTATCCAATCATATTGTACGTGTGCACCCCTGGAGATGCAGTGTGTGCTTGTGATCATGGGAAAAACCTGGACAGCTTAGCTCTTCTCTCAGCCCCATTCAATTGTGCTGATAGTTAAATAAGGAAGGATGGGAGGAGGTTAAAGTAGAACAGAAACACTGGCACAGACTGTTTCCAATCAGATTCTTGACTTCTGGACCCCAACATACCTATACTTTGTTCAGCAGTATTAGCACATTGATTTGGCTATTTAAAGCCAAATTCCTCTGCGCTCCCAACACAGTCCAGTTTCAAAATAAATTAACTTCATATTTTAATAGCCATTACTCTTAAAACTATGTTGAAGCAGGATACCAGAAAGAGAAAAAAGGAAGAAAAAAACTTTGAAAATACAATCCCCGTTATCTAGGCAAGGTTGACCTCAAAGGTGGGAAGCTGACTTGAGTTCACGATTTGAGAGTTGTTCTTTCCAAATCCATTTCTAGTAGACATAATTTTTTTTTTCAGAAACATTTATTAGGTGTTCAGAGGAAAATGTTGGCAATTGGTATAAGAGAAAGGTGTGAAAATAATTCAGTAATGTGTGATTTGATTGTTTTCCATTTTCAGGAAGCAGTCCAGTGCGTAGATGAATTGAATTCACTGAATCTACTCCATGTCTTTGTGAGAGTTGGTGTGGAGTCAACATTGGAGAGAAGTCAGATAACAAGAGAACACATGGGACAGCTTTTCTACCAATTGATACAGACAGAAAAGCTACCCAAGGATGAATTTTTCAAAGGGTATGTGATACTTGAAGAAAATGAATGTGGAATGAAACCTTGCATTTCAATGTTGGAACACATGGGACTTTGGAAAGCGAGTGAAATATTATGATTCTGTGCAAAAATAATAATATCATGTCATATTTGTTGAATCCACTTCAACATATTACATCTGCAATGGTTTAGAGCATGGAACATAGAAAAGTACAACACAGCACAGGCCCTTTGGCCCACAATGTTGTGCCGAGGCTTAATCCTAATGTACAATATAGTAACTTAACCTATGCAACCCTCAACTCACTGCTCTCCATGTGCATGTCCAGCAGTCACTCAAATGTCCTCAATGACTCTGCTAATGTTTGTAGAAGTAACTAGCTTTTCTGACATACGGAGTGCTAAGACATCAAGAGAACTCCACAGTTAGTTAGTGAGCCCAATATTTTATGTTCACATAAATCACCACTTCACAGATCCCATCATTATTTACTTGAGTAGCTTGCAGCAACCAAGTACTGAGCAAATCATAGGATCAGGAATTTTAACTGGATATTAAGCTCAAAGTTTATGAGAAGATTTGTAGCTCGGGTGCTCGTTGTTGTGGTTCTGTTCGCCGAACTGGGAATTTGTGTTGCAGACGTTTCATCCCCTGTCTAGGTGACATCCTCAGTGCTTGGGAGCCTCCTCTGAAGCGCTTCTGTGATCTTTCCTCCGGCATTTATATTAAGCTCTTCATTGCAACCAGTTAGATAATAACTAAGGGTGAGCGGAGATGCAATTTAACAAATGAAGAATTTAACTCTCTCTCTAGTCACTTCTTCCTAATTATATTTGTTGCAATTTATATACCACCACTCTGCTTTATATCACCACAGTACTTTGTCCATAAAGAGAACTTGTAGAAAATTCTTGAATTCGTTTTTAGGACTTAAATTTAATTAACAATGCTCTGTGGCTAGAATTAATTCCACTCAAATTTAACTGTGATTTGTGATCAGTACTCCAAACCTCAAATGGATATTGGAGTTGTGGCTGAAAACCAATGCTTCAAATGCAATGTGCTTCATGTAAACCAAGGACCAAATGTGCTGGCCTTGTAATAATAACCCAAAATAGCAAATGCTGTGCTGCATCTTCCTGAGTATTTGTTACACATGCCAGATGAGCTGCTCATTCACATAATTGCCTGATTGTGAGGATTGGGCTGTTATTTTGGAGGGGAGCTTGGGAGGTGGAAGAGGATAAGAAAGAAGTCTGTCACGTTTGAAGCGTTACACTGTTTTGATTTCTTTGCTGTCAATGTATTAGAGTATTATACAATTATGGGACTTTTCCGATTAATATATAGATGCTTTTATTCTATCACAATCTGAAATATTGTGTGCAACCGTAATTATTCTATTTCTTCTCAGGTTCTTAGAACTCTTGGAATTGGCAGAGGACATGGCCATTGATATACCACATATATGGCTGTATCTAGGTGAACTTGTGACGCCCATGTTACAAGAAGGAGGAATCTCTATGAGAGAATTATTTACGTAAGAACCGTTAAGGAAATCTAATCCAATGCTCAGTGCATTTTCCTACAATAGTTATTTGCAGATGTTAAAGATAATTAATATCTGATGTTGATTGGCATGTTTCTGCCATTTTATTTTTGACTGTAAGAGTTAAATTCTAGATCCATTTTTAGCAAAAATGTCATGTTTTTGTTCAGGTATTCGAACTTAATGTCAAGAAAAACGGCTTCAACAAAAACTAAGTATTTCACAATAAGGTTGTTAAACCTGAATTGCCTTTTGTTTCATCCATGCCTTTCAACGTTTTTCATTGAAGATGTCAGCCTTTTTCTATTTTCTGATGTTTATTTGAAGATCTATATTCAGATTTATTTGAATCGTACAATATTGCAGTGTCTGCTGTATCCCTCAATGTTCAATATTATTCAGCCAGCACTATTGGTAGAAGATTCTTGCAGCTTTTACTCAAATTACTTCAAAATGATTTGAAGAACAGCACCAATGTCAAATAAAAATATCTATTCAAATCTCCCTGTGTCTGTGTGGGTTTCCTCCGGGTGCTCCGGTTTCCCCTCACAATCTAAAGGTATGCAGGCTCAGGTGAATTGGCCATGCTAAATTGCCCATTGTGTTCAGGGATGAGTGGGTTAGGTGCATTAGTCAGGAATAAATGTAGAGTAATGGGGAATAGGTTTGGGTGGGATATTCTTCGGCAGGTCGGTGTGGATTTGTTGGACCAAAGGGTCTGTTTCCACAAGAGGGATTCAAAGATTCTAAGTTGCTTCATACTTCAACTCTATCACATGAAGAACTCTAACTCCAGAATGGCAACAACCCCGCCCTTTTACTGTTACTTCTGAATGAACATTAATGGAATTCGTTGGTTCTGTTTGCAGAACCAGGATCAGCCTTTCAAGATGTTAAACACTTTTCTTTTTCATTCTGTTACAGAGAACTTAGTAAACCTTTACTTCCTGTGGAGAGAGCAGGGGTTTTGCTTGCAGAAATTTTGCACCTTCTATGCAAACAAATGGTGAGGAGCAAAGCATTTCATAGAGTTTGTTTGTTCACAAACTGGTGTCTCAAGTTGCAAACGGAGGAACTTCTGTTCTCCTAAATTAACATTTTTTTCAAGCTAAATCTGGTGAATACTTGCGTTTTATTCTCAACAGAGCCATAAGAAAGTCGGGGCCTTATGGAAAGAGGCTGGCCTAAATTGGAAGGATTTCCTAACTGAAGGACAGGATGTCCAGCAATTCATTAGTGATAAGGTGAGTCGTTCTTTACTTTTGAGGTCCAAAGTTTTTGGTATTGTTGTAATATAATCTAGTTTTACTGAATCCAGTTGTCTCAATCACTGCCATTTTCCTGCCATGTAATTGTCAGGAAGCTCACTTTAACATGAATTAACCTTTGGATATATCCAGTATTGAAAGTGAGGTGCAGTACACGTGAGCATTTTTGAAAACTTTAAAACTTCACAATGAATGCTGTACCACAACTTCAAATCCGACTCAACATATATTTGCATTGAAGTTTCAGCACTGCTGTCAGGATCTTGTCCAAGTTTTCTTTTGATCAAAATTAAGTGATGGCTGCAGATCAAATATGCAAGCTTGTAGGGATATGAAAATGTTCATATGCAATACAAATGACACATTAACTAGATGAGGAAGATCTGTCAAATTTTAATAGGTGATGTGGGGGTGCCAGTGTCAGACTTCACCTTTGAAAACTTGTGGTTTCAAATAAACCTGTTGGACTGTAACATGGTGTCATGCGGCTTCAAATTTTGTAGACATTTACAGCTGAGGAGGAGACCAATCGGTCCAGCATGTCTTCATCCATTAATAAGCATATGACTACACTAATCTCATTTGCCTGCTCTTAGGCCATAGCTCTGGAGTCTATAGCAATGCAAGTGAATATCTAAATACTGCTTAACTTTTGAGAATTTCTGACTCAACCATGCTTTCAGGCAGTGAAAACAGTTCTGCTTGACTAATCTCTTCTCCTGAATGTCTTCCTTGAATCTGTCTCTGGTTATTGACCCCTTTGTTAATGGAGTATATCCATTTCTATCTACCCCACCCATGCTCGATTAATCCATGTCTGTCAAGTGCCCTGCTCCAAGACAAAAAAAAACCTTAGACTGTTCAATTTTTCCACATATCTCAGACCTTCCAGCCCAGTAAGCCTCCTGGTAAATTTCCTCTGCATTATCTGTGGTGCATTCACATCCTGGCTTTAACGTAATGACCAGAATTGTATGTAGTACTCCAGTTGTGGCTGAACCAATGCTTATACAGTTCTCATTGGTCTTGTATTCAGTGCCTCATTTAATCAAGGAAAGGATCTCATATGTTGTATTTACCATCATACCTGCCTTGTTAGCTTCAAGACTATCTGTGGATATGCACGCAAAGATCTCCCTGATCTTCAGAGCTTTCGAGGGTCATATCATTCACAGTGTAATCCCTAATACTTAGAGGAATAACAAGGCATTAACGTGCAGTTTTCCAGGTTGAATTCTGTTTACCATTGTTTTCGTAAGTCATTTGATATCCTCTTGGAGTTTAGGCTATTCTCACTATTTACTCCGCTTCCAATTTTCATGTCATCATGAATTTCTTAATTATTCCCCCTATATTAATGTCCAAATCATGCTTATTGATAGCCTCCTGCAGTTTACCTTTATTTACTGCACCACTAATTTTTGTGTCATGCATGAACTTCTGAACTATACAGCCTCTGTTTAAGTCGTAGAGATGTACAGCATGAAAACAGACCCTTCGGTCCAACCCGTCCATGCCAACCAGATATCCCAACCCAATCTAGTCCCACCTGCCAGCACCCGGCCCATATCCCTCCAAATTCTTCCTATTCATATACCCATCCAAATGCCTCTTAAATGTTGCAATCGTACCAGCCTCCACCACTTCCTCTGATAGCTCATTCCATACCCATACCACCCTCTGTGTGAAAATGTTGCCCCTTAGGTCTCTTTTATATCTTTTCCCTCTCACCCTAAATCTCTGCCCTCTAGTTCTGGACTCCCCGACCCCAGGGAAAAGACTTTGCCTATTTACCCTATCCATCTCCTCATAATTTTGTAAACCTCTATAAGGTCACCCCTCAGCCTCCCGACTCCAGAGAAAACAGCCCTAGTCTGCCTCTCCCTGTAGCTCAACTCCTCCAACCCTGGCAACATCCTTGTAAATCTTTTCTGAACCCTTTCAAGTTTCACAACATCTTTCCGATAGGAAGGAGACCAGAATTGCACGCAATATTCCAACAGTGGCCTAACCAATGACCTGTACAGCCGCAACATGATTTGCCAACTCCTGTACTCAATATTCTGACCAATAAAAGAAAGCATACCAAACATCATCTCTATCCTATCTACCTGCGACTCCACTTTCAAAGAGCTATGAACCTGCACTCCAAGGTCTCTTTGTTCAGCAACACTCCCTCGGACCTAACCATTAAGTATATAAGTCCTGCTAAGATTTACTTTCCCAAAATGCAGCACCTCGCATTTATCTGCCACTTCTCAGCCCATTGACCTATCTGATAAAGATCCTGTTGTAATCTGAGGTAACCCTCTTCGCTGTCCACTATACCTCCAATTTTGGTATCATCTGCAAATTTACTAACTTGTACCTCTTATGCTCGCATCCGAATCATTCATGAACGCCACATACAATAGGGCCCTAGCACTGAACTCTGTGAAACAGACTTCCATTCACACAAACATCCTTCAACCATCATCCTTTGTTTCTTGCACTTCAGCCAATTTTAGTTCTGACGTGCTGCTGCTTTGGATCCCCTGGGTTTTAACTTCCTTGACCTGTCTGCCTTGAAATATTTTATCAAAAGCCTTGCTAAACTCCAGACACATCACAACCAATGCATTACCCTCCTCAACAATCCTGATTATGGCCTCAAAGAAATCAAATCGAATTTCTCAGACACAAAGTGAGCCACATGTTCAAAGTGAGCAATCCTTCAACAGAAGGAGACAGAAGCAGAGTTATAACTCGGAATTTGGGTCAAAATCTGCGTTAAAGTTGGTAAATATTTTGTGTTTAATGATAGTGAAAGTCAGAATCAGACCTAGAACCAATAACCTTTAAGGAAGTTAAACTATTCCAGTTCAACAGATAGTGGTTTCTCTTGAACATTCTGAAATTCCTTGCCTGAATTAGGTGCTAATTACAGGAGCATGAAGTTTTAAAAAAAAAACACGTCAGTAAAATTAGAACTCGCGATATAAGAGTATGTTCAAAGTACACGGTCAGAGTAAGGGAGACTTCGCCAGAGTGATTAACTGAGAATTTGGATCATAGTCTGAAATCAACCAGCAAATTAGACTGGATTGTATTGAATGGCAGAGCAGGCTCAACAAGCTGAATGGCCTCCTTCTTGCTGATTGTATGTGATTAATCCGTGTCTCTTCAAATGCAGATATATTAAGTCCCTCAGCATTCTTGCTAATATCTTGCCCACTACCAAGGTTATTCTGACTGGCCTGTAATTTCTTGGTCAGTCCCTGCCTCCCTCTTTTTTTTAAAAAAAAAAAATTTGGAACAATTTTAGTTGTCCTCTGGCTAGAGATGGTTTTAAAATTACCGCCAGGGCCCTTATTATCTATTCCCTTACCTCCTTCAACACCCTGGAATGCAGGCCGATGCTGTGACAGTTTTATCTGCGTGTAGCTGCTCCAAGTCCACTTGGGCCAAATTGTATCTCGTTTTCGTATGCCTGTGAATCTGATGGGCAACATGGCTCGGGCCATTCTGTGAGAGTGGAGTTCAAAAATTATTTTGCAAGCCAAAGGTACTGCTATTGCATAAGTAAAATGTTGCAGATGCTGAATACATGAAATGTCTGGTATTTAACCTTTACTATTTAAGTTCGTTGATCCGAAACATTTTTTCTGTCCATGAATTTTGCCTGATCTGCTAAGTACTTCTGTTTTAAGTTGTGATATGTGCTTGAAGGTTCCGTGTAATATTCCTTTACTCCCTAATCTAGATGCATTGCAGGCAGTTGGACTGCTTCCATAAATTAAGTTGTCTGATTCTAGAATATTTTTAAACATTCTTGGTGCGTCTCTACAATGCTTTAAGGTTTTGTTCAACTTATGTAATGAATCAAGTTTTTTTTTAACTTGCAGAGTCCTATTTTGTAACCATTTTACTATGATTATTTATTGATATTTAATGAACAGAATTATGCTAATGAATCCATCTGTGAATTGGAACTGATTTTAACACTGCTCTTCCTGCCAAATTTTCTACATTCAGGATATGAAATTGTATGCTGCACTACAGGTTTCAGTATCTATTTATAAATTGCCATAAAAGATGGTGATTTGTCATTTGAAATTTTGTTATAACTTTGGTAACGCTGGAAAAGCGCAGCAGGTCAGGCAGCATCCAAGGAGCAGGAGAATCGACATTTCGGACATGAGCCCTTCTTCAGGAATGAGGAAAGTGTGCCAAGCAGGCTAAGATAAAAGGTAGGGAGGAGGAACTTGGGGGAGGGGCATTGGAAATGCCTACGGAACCGACTGACCCCGCACGGACTCCGGACTATGTTCGGACCAACAAAATTTGGATCCAATCCCCAGGTCATCTTCTCTGCCCAGAAGCTCTTCAGCCACGTTCTCAAACAGACTTGCTACCACAGCCACATCTCCTTCCTCAGCACCTGCCTACGGAACCGACTGACCCCGCACGGACTCCGGACTACGTTCAGACCAACAAAAGTTGGACTCGACACCTTTCGCATTTCCAAAGCCCCTCCCACAAGTCCCTCCTCCCTACCTATTATCTTAGCCTGCTTGGCACACTTTCCTCATTCCTGAAGGCTCATGCCCGAAATGTTGATTCTCCTGCTCCTTGGATGCTGCCTGACCTGCTGCGCTTTTCCAGCAACACATTTTCAGCTCTGATCTCAAGCATCTGCAGTCCTCACTTTCTCCTATAAGTTTGATAAATCAAGGAGTCTCCTTTATTTGAGATGTGGTGGGCATTTCCAAACATGCTGCCACTTTTCAATTAGATGGAACAATTTTTACATGGTCCTTAATATTTGAGATAATTTATACCTGACTGAGAACAACAAGTCATTGCTGTGGACAAGTCTGTTAATAAAAATTGAGAAAGAATGCATAGTAAATGTAAACTTCACTTTGAACTTAAACTTATTCTGTCGATACCAATGAATAAAGGATGCCTGCAGATTTTTAAATCCAATATTCTACCTAATTTTCAATTTCAGTAACCTCCCAATGGCTTTACATGTAAAGGAGCAAGTCAGTATAATAATTTCGGATACAAGAGCTCTGTTTTGGTACTTCACAGAGTTAACTGCCAGCATTTGTGGTACCGCTTAGGACATTATAATCATCTAACTATTCTGGCCAAAGAAGTTGAAAATCTAATGTTTCCACTCCCATCACTTTGACTGGCATTAATGGAAATTTGTGTGTGTAATTGTGTGAGTGACAGGATTGGGTTTGACTGTGATGTCTGCAAAGATTAAGCAGCTTGTACAAGAGTTCAAGACTCACATCTAAGAAATTAAATCTTAATTGAATCAATACTTTGAGAGGAGAGAAATCTTGAAAGATAAAGATCAAAAAATACATTAGAAGTACTGCGAATTAGATTCAGTTATTTCATTACTATGGTTCATTCCACTTTCTGAATGAATAGGTGATCAAAAATATTTTTTTTTTACCAGACCAATGAAATGTGAGAGATATTCTATTATATAATTTTGGTTCCCTTCTCAGTGTAGTTTTGGAACATTTATTTAACCTTATGATCCCTTTGAAAACTGTCAGCATCTTTGTTTTGATGGGATTTTATTCAGCAATGTTACATTGTTCAGCAAAACGCCCTGCAGCCATGTTCATTTCTTTTGAAACAGTTTTTTTAGTTTCACGTTTGTAGGATGCAGGCTGGCCAGCATTTATTGCCCGTCTGTAGTTACCCTTGAGCTGCCCTGTTGAACCCCTGAAGTCCACCTGCTGAGAGTTGACCCACAATGCCATTAGGGAGGGAATTATTAATGGTGCTGTGTAAATTAGGGATGTTTCCAACTGATTGTACATCAAAGACTGTTAGAAATTTTGTGTTTTTTTCCATAAAGATTAGGGTAACACCCATTCCTTAGAGAAGATTAGGAGAAACACCCATAGCTCAGTGCGAGAGGTTTCAGTTTCGGTTTTGGGCAGTACTGGGAAAAACAGTAAGATGAAGGTAGGTGTTTAAAGCTGTACTTCTGAGAAAGGGAGAAGGTTGTTACATTTGTTAACACTTGTTAGAAACAAAATTCAATAAAATTTAGACGAGACCACCAAAGCTGGAAACAAGACAATTTATTCTACGATCTTACAAGAAAGGACCCTAATTGCAGAGAGCAATTGAAGTGATGATTATTCAAACTATTACACAGTTATACTTTTGAGCTACGTGAGGTAACCTCTTCCGATCCTTATATTACCCAATCTTTCTTACTATTTCGCCTCTGTCCATCTATGCTCCACGCCCATTGCCCCCTTCTTTCCAAGTTGGCAATTTTCCCCCTTGCACGTGCTGTCATAAGGCTAAGCTTTTATCTCGATGTTCCCCTTTGTAACTTCTTTCATTGTCCATAGCTACATTCCATTCTTGTACATACATCTTAACAATGTATCTTTTTCGTGCTTCGCTTATATGTTTCAGTAATCTTAGCTTTTTGCTGAAACTGTTGTTTTAAACATTATGGTAAAAGGAATTATTTTCTTTAATAAATCTATATTAAAGTTAGTACTTAATTATCCATAATTATGCACTGAAAAGTAGAGATACTCTTCCCTAAATACTTGCAGAGTTAATAGTTCTCTTGCTGTACCCTTTTCTTTATGCTTTTTCTATATCTGCAAAAACAACACTTTTCTCCATTTCTAACACTGAATTATCATAAAGTAAGAAGTTAGTCTTTGTTCCATTTGTTTGGATAAAACCCTGAGGGGTTTTTTTTGAAGCTGTGTATATTTAAAATCAGATGTCGATAGTTCCAGGAAGTGTCTGTCAGACTTTCCAGACTGGAAGTTGAAGTAATGTTAACTTAAGCTTATGAAGGTATTAGAAAAGTGTTTTCTCTGGTGTGAGTATTGTACAAGGGGAACTTTTGGGTGCGATTATGAAATGTTTTGGAATTAGTGAAATTTTATCATATGTTAGTTTTATATGTAAATAGATTGGATTATTCTATTTTTAAATTCATTTCTACAAGTTGATAAAGTTCTGTTTAACCGAATAACATCAGCTGGATCATCATAACATTGAGGTTGAAGCTTAATTAATACCCAGTTATTGTGTATTTTTGTGTTTCTGATTGTTCTTCATATTTGGGATATTCAAAAGGTTTGCTTCCTGGAGTGAAGAGGTTGTGCTGTGAGGAATAGTAAAGCAGTTTGGGCAGTATACTTCCTGAAGTTTAGAATAACATGAACTTATTGTAAGCTTCCAACGGAGCTTGTCAAAGTCAATGCTGAAATAATTTCTTCCCCCTTGTGGGGTAATCAAAATGTAGGATCCATAGTTATTGAGCAAGTGATCACCTATTTAATATGAAATGAGGAAGAATTTCTGTTCTGGCTAGTGCATCTATGAAATTTTGTACTCGAGACTTTGTGGAAGGTGAGTCATTAAATTGTTTTAAAACTAAGTTGGGTAAATTTTTGAAATGAATGGGAGTTGCAGGTTATGAGAAACAGGCAGGAGAGTGGAGATGAGGCCATGATCAGATCAGCAACATCTTAATGAGTCCAGAGCAGGCTCAAGGGACATTACAGCCTGCAATTCCTTCTATTTATGTTCCTAAATTTCAGATTGGCCCTGACCTTGTAATTCTAGCAATCACTAAAATGTTTATAATCCTAGATTAGGACATGGTCTCCATCGGTCATCAATGTTTGCATCTTAACCTAATGTTACTTAATTTTATTTTTCTGGTGTGACTTAATAACCATGTAATGTTTCAAATTTCACAGTTCTAGAACCGTGGGCACCTTCCATTCAGCATTTTTTGAACTCCTTTGTTGAATCATCAACAGTCACAAATGTACTGCTGTGGCAATAAGATTGGAGAGCCATGGTTTTTAACCACTATTTGTGTCTAAAATTCAGTTTTTAGTGTATCTCCCAGACAGATGAAATCATTGGTAATTATTCTAAATTTCAAAGTGTAAATTCAATAGTGGACTGTGTCGTGATTATTTCAAAGAATAACGTTTTACATAGTTTTTGATGAACATGTTATCTGAGCTCTTTCACTAAAATTGAGGATATTAATTTTGTTATTCCTTTGCAGAAATTGGAGTTTACTGTATCAGATGTTTCTAGTCCTACTGAAGCACTTTCAAAAATGGAACTCTCTGCTGAAGAACTGAACAAGTGGCTAGAAAAGCTTATTATCGAAGACCGGGCTAGCAATGAGCAAATCTTTGACTGGGTAGAAGTAGGTTGAACTATTGAACTGTAAGATTAAACCATTCTGTGTTATTTTCTTAAATTGGTCATATCTCTCGATTTACAAGGGTAATTGCTTTCTGACAAAACTATTAAAATAACAACATCTCCCTGAGAAATGATGTTCTTGTGTCTTGTTACCTTTATTGATATGTAATAGTTAACATTTGTAGGATCAGTAGTGTCACATTGTTTGGTCTTCCCAAATCATTGGTAAATATTTAAATACCAACAACTAAGAGGGCACTTCCTTATGCATCATATTAAAAGTTAACGTGATCATCGAACATGCATTTAACACACTTGCCTTCATTGCTCAGAACTTTGAGTTTAGAAGTTGGGACATTATGATGAGGTTATACAGGACATTGGTGAGGTCTCTTTATGCAGTTCTACCAGGATGTTGGGGGGAATGGAGGATTTGAGTTATAAAATTAGGCTGGGACCTTTTTCACAGAAGTGTAGGAGATTGAGGGGAGGTTTATAAAATCATGAAGGGCATAGATTAGGTGAATAGTAAGGGTATTTTTCCCTAGAGTGGGGGAGTTCAAAACCAGGGGGCATATTTTTAAGGTGAGAGGTGAAAGTTTTAAAAAGAACATCAGGGGCAACTTTTTGACACAGTGGTTCATATGTGGAATGAATTGCCAGAGGAAGTGGTGGATGTGGGTACAGTTAATCATTTCAAAGATGTTTGGATAAGGACATAAGTATCATGTTCACGAGGGCAGGCTGGTAGTCATAGTCTGTATGGATTTCAGGAAGGCCTCTGATAAGGTTCCACATGTAGGCTGCTCTGGGAGGTTAGATTTTCTCAGATTCTGATGATTAAACATAGTGTTCACCACAAATAATCAATCAGTTGAAGAATAATTGTGATGTGACAAATTTTCATTAATTCCTGACCAGAGTTCACAAACTTGTATAGTAAGACCCTTGAATAATTAGTCAAGAACAAAGTACAGATATCTACAGTATAAAGCGCATTCACATTTCATAGTAAAAATAATTGAAAATATTTTCAATTCTAGTTCAGATCCATTCATTGCCATGTGACTTTGGAGTAAATTCTAATAACCTTTTTAACTTTTTGTTTAATAAATACTTATATCTGTTAACCTCATTGTGGTCTGAGCTATTTAAATTATAAATGATTTGTAAAGGTGTCAATGGTAGCATTTCTGGACTCGAACCCTTTCTAGAGTCTTGAGCACAATACCTAGACTGACACTTAAGTGCTGTACTCAGGGAAACAATATGTTTGGTATTTATTTTAAATTAAAGCCCATCTCCTTCCTGAGATCGGCAAAAGGATGCCCTGACACAATTCCAGAGAAGTGCAAACTGGTTGCTGTGTTTCCAACATTACAAGTGACTACACTTCTAAACTATTGGCTACAAAATGACTTGGGATGTTTTAATGTTATGAGAGATGCAATTCCCTTCATGGAAAGGTATAATGCAGGAACAAGTCCTTGTTTTTTTTTCCTCCTCAAGCCACAGTAGTCTCTTCCAAATATTTGATTTTTTTTTAAAACAACTATCTAATTCTCTTTTTAAGGTATTTTAAAATCTACTTCAGCAAGGTTTGTGACAGGATTCCATAAACTAACCGTCTGCTTACTGAAATTGTTCTAGTTTATCCATTAACTATTAATTTTGCACCTTATCATTACCACCTCATTAAACAACAAAAAGAGAAACCACCTTGAGTGGTAACATGTCAAACTAAGCAAACTGAACACTGACAAAAACCCTTAAAATTGAACTTCTCGATACCGCAGTTCCCTGTCCTCTTTTCTCTTGAGTGCTTTATATTGAGTAAGGCTCTTGATGTCAAATTCTAAAGATATTTATTTTCTCTCTTTAGGCTAATTTAGATGAATCACAGGTTGGGTCATCTACATTCCTTCGTGCTTTAATGACAACAGTATGTAGATCAGCTATTACAGGTAAAATTAGCAGTCTCTTGCACTCTCTTCTTTCCAATGTATAATGTCTTTCATTTTTCATTTGGTGAATTACATAACAGTTACCCACAATGTTATAGCTCATGGGGTCTGATTTTAAAAATCCAAATATAAACCATTAGAAAAATGATTTGATGTTTTGATTGACCTCCAATGCCCCAGTGACACATAATTAAGTATTTTAGGAAATGTGAATACAAATCTATAGGCCCATGTTCATCATGTTTGAATGCCAGATGAGCATTGTTACTGTTTGCCATAATAATTGTGGAACCATGCAAAATTTCACTGAGGACAGTTGATAAGAGTGGTTAGTAACTGTATGGAGACTTGAGTAACAGGTTCTATAAATTTGTCCCTTTATCATATATCTCATTGAATACAAGTCCATAACTAAGCTATCATGGGTCATAAAATGCTTGATACCTTTCTAAAAGTTGAGCAAAATTTTCATTGAGCGTGAGAAATATATTGTAATTACTCTAAGGATTTGTTTTGACTAATCTTGTGACATCATAGGTAAGGTAGAGATGCAAGTAGTAACTGATATAGGTGTACCCATTATACTCCAATGAAGTGACCTAGTCAGTGAATTTGAGAGACCGTTTTTAGTGTGGGAGGAGCAAAGGTCTCCGTAATAGACTATTAATTTCATCAAAGCCATTTTGCGTAGCTGTTCCATTCCTCCAGTACAAAGAGAATTTAAGGGTGATATTTTAGCTGTTAATGTAAGTAGGCTGACTATGTCCCAGTAATAAGTCACTTTTCACTTTCATTGTGATCAGACATTGTCTTTTCTGTATAAGTGCTGTCTACTGTATGGAGTGTGGCAATGAAGGGAACTGTAAATAGTAATTTGCTTTGGTGTCTCTGCACATACAACCCAATGGAAGGTTGCTGAATGGAATGGAAAACACATTGGATGAATGTAGAAATTTTGATTTTTTTTTTAGAAGTACAATATTAATATGTTGCTAGTTGCTTTTTAAGTGTCTGTATTTGTTGATTAAAACAAACTTTGCTGGTATTATCCACATTGTCTCCCCTAGTGTGTGAATGATCTTTGGGCTTCTGCATCCTCTGATTTTTTGAAGAGCAAGTCCATATTGTCAGTAGTAATTATACATTTTGGATCTGCAAGCAACTGATGCATAGCAGCTGTTTGTGTTCATCTGAAAATTTATCTCTGTAACATCGCATAAAAATAGTGGATTATAAATGGTCCTCTGGGGCAAAACAAAATGGAACACGGTTGCTGCATGTGTAGGGAAATAGTGAATCCTTTCTACATAGGATGAAGTTTCTCAGCTTGATCTGTTTGCCATCCAAAGAAATCCTGGCTGATCCTCTACATTTGCTTCATACCCTTCCTAATTATCTAATCAAAATCTATCAGCCTCTTTCCTAAAAACATAATTGACCAAACACTGAAACCTTGTGAGGAAGTCAATACCACATTGTCTCCTGATTCACTATGAAATGATCCATCTCTGCGGATGGATAAAAATGGCTTTCCTCATTTTTAACAAGTCATCTGTTAATTTAATGTAAAATTAATTACAGTCTTATTGCTTTATGTCCACTAGCAAACCTGCATTTGTGATGTGCATTTAAAGTGTTGTGCTGCTCCCTCTGAAACTGGATGCCTTAAATATTTGAAGTCAGATGGCACCAGGTTATAGTCCAAAAGGTTTATTTGAAATCGCAAGCATTCAGGTGAAGTCTGAAATCTGTAGTTTTTTCGGGATCTTCTCTGCTTTCTTGCATCTCTGTGGAGTCTTGATGTCTGTGGTCAGTATGCATGATCTTCTTGGAGATCCTCTCCACTTTGATTGTAGCCAAAGGGCAATGCTCCGATAGCTTGTGATTTCAAATAGACCTATTGTACTATAACCTGGCGTCATCTGACTTCTGATCTTGTCCACCCCAGTCCAAACCAAGCACCTCCACATTGATAAATATTTAAAATACTGTGGCTGATAAAATAAGAAACTTTGGAATTTACAAAAAGGTGTATTATGTAGGATTGCTGTGAAACAAACAGTTTACAAATGCCAATGCATATAATGTATATGAAGTGTGCTATGTACTGAGTCACTTTTGTAAAAATCAAGTATCCATAGATGTTATTACTTCATCTAGGGCAATGGTATTAAAGATGTTTTTGATACTTTATGCACTTTTGTGTTCTTTTCCAATATTGCATTGTTACCTATAGGGGAAGGAGCTCCAAGTCGAGTGGATGCAAATGTTATACAACAGAGATTGCGATTATTACTGAAGTACCTTAACTCCGATACAGAAAGAGAATTACAAGCACTTTATGCACTACAAGCATTAATAGTAAAACTTGATCAACCCCCTAGTAAGTAATGTACAAGTTTCTTAACTTTTGGTGCAATTTAATCTGAATTCTGAGTTATACTGAAACGTATCTCCTGTCTCCCTTTTCTTCTCTTTATCCCTTACCCCCAACAACCTTTTAATTCAGTAATTTTCATTCTGTCATGGGATGTGGATGTTGCTGGCTAGGTCAACATTTATTGTTCATCCTCATTGCTCAGAGGGCAATTAAGATTACTGTGGACTTGGAGTGTAGTCCAGACCAAATAAGGATAGCACATTAGTTTTTTTTTAACAATTGACACAGGTTACACAGTCACTATTAGACTAGCTATTCATTCCAGACTTTTATCAATAAATTCAAATTTCACCATCCGTCATGCTAGGATTCAAACCCTTATCTCTGGAATATTAGTTTAGGAGTTTGGGCTACACGTCCAATGGCATTACCACTGGCGTACTGCCTCTTCAACAAACAGAAAGGTGAAGATTTATGTTACCAGACCTTTTAAGTATTTACAGATCAGCTCCTGAACTTTCAGTTTTTTTTTAGAAAGTGGCCTAATTCTGCACATGCGATACTTTTAAAACATTGACTTGCCAGCACAACGTTCCTTTAAACTTAATGGTTTACAATGAGTATCAAAGGAACTTCCCTGGTTTAGTGAATGGAGATACAATATTATGTGGTACCGAGCCACTTGAACCATGAGACCCTCATTGACTTTACAGATGGGATCAAGTGAATCCCTAGAAGAGTGTAAGGGCAGTAGGAGTAAGCTTAAGAGGGATATCAGGAGGACTAAAAGAGTACATGAAATAGCTTTGGCATGTAGGGTTAAGGAGAATCCAGAGAGATTCTACAGATAGATTAAGGACAAAAGAGTAACTAGGGAGAGAAAAGAGCCCCTTAAACATCAAGATGCTGCTTGTGTGTAACTACAGGAGACGGATGAGATACTAAGCAAATATTTCACATCAGTATTAACTGTGGAGAAGGACATGAAAGCTAAGGAACAGAGGGAAATAAATAGTGATGTCTTGAAAAGTGTCTATTTCAGAGGAGGAGGTGTTGAAGGTCTTAGAATGCTTAAAGATAGATAAATCCCTGGGACCGGATCAGGTGTTTCCCAGAACTTTGTGGGAAGCTAGGAAAGTGATTGCTGCTTTGCTGAGATATTTGTGTTACAACACCCATGGGTGAGATGCCAGAAGTTGGAGGGTGCCTAATATGCCATTATTTAAGAAAGGTGGTAGGGGAAAACCAGGAACTATTAACCAGTGCGCCTGATGTCAATGGTCGCCAAGTTGTTGGAGGGGATTCTGAGGGACAGGATTGACATGCATTTGGAAAGGCAAGGACTGATTAGAGGTAGTCAACATGGCTTTGAGTTTGGGAAATTGTCTCTCTACTTGATTGAGTTTTTTGAAGAGGTATCAAAGAAGATTGATGAAAGCAGAGTGGTAAACGTTGTCTATATGGACTTCAGCAATGCTCCGTGTGGTGGACTGGTTAGTAAGGTTAAATCACATGGATTACAGGGGGAGCTAGCTAATTGGATACAAAATTAGCTTGAAGGTAGGAAACAGAGGATATTGGTAGAGGATTGTTTTTTGGACTAGAGGCCTGTGACCAGTGGCGCGGATTTGGATGTGAATATAGGATGGTTAGTAAATTTGCAGATTACACCAAAATTAGTAATTTGGTGGACAGTGAAGAAGGTTACCTGAGAGTACAACCATGATCTTGATCAGATAGCTCAAGGAGTGGCAGATGAAGTTTAATTTTGATAAATGTGAGGTGTTGTATTTTGGTAAGGCATTCCAGGACAGGATTTATTTAATTAATGATAGGGCCCTGGGGACTGTTATGGAATGAACAGGCCAAGGGGTATAGGTGCATAGTTCCCTGAAAGTGGAGTCACAGATAGACAGGATGGTGAAGAAAGCATTTGGCATGCTTGCCTTCCTTAGTCAGCGCACTGAACAGGACAGTGGGGCTGCTTTTAGAAGACTGTTCAATTCTGGTCTCACTGCTATAGAATAAATGTTGTAAAACTTGAAAGGGTTCAGAAAAGATTTTCAAGGATGTTGCTAGGATTGGAGATTTGTGCTAAAGGGAGAGGCTGAATAGGCTGAGGCTTTTCCCTTGGAGCATTGGAGGCTAGGGGTGACCTTGTAGAGGTTAATAAAATCATGAAGGACATTGATAGGATGAATAGCCAAGGTCTGAATACCCAATGTAGGGGAGTCCAAAACTGGAGGGCATGGGTTTAATGTGAGAGGGGAAAGATTTAATGAGGACTTAAGGGTCAGTTTTTTCATGCAGGTGGTGGTGCATGTATGGAACGAGCTGCCAGATTAAGTGGTGGAGATGGTTACAATTACACCAATTAAAAGGCATCTGGATGCTTACATGAATAGGCAGGGTTTATAGGGACATAAGTAAAATGCAGACATGGTGCTATGTCAGTTTAAGACATATGGTTGGCACGGATGAGTTGGACAAAAGGGTCTGTTTCCATGCTGTTAACCTCTACAACTCTGTGGTCTTGACCCAAGGTGGTGGTCACATGCTGCATATTGGGTTAGAGTGGGATTGTATGGTGGGGAATTGGCTACAATCCCCATCCTGATTTCAATGCAGTTACTCCTACCACAGAGAAGGGAGATAATTTCAGGTTGAACTGACTAAAGCACATCCAGTATGTTGGATCATAAAAATTTGAATTGGTTAACTACTTTATGCAAAACTCTTGTGTCTTTGATGGAAATGCACAAGCAGGCCACTCAACCCAACGAATCCATGCTCGAATGCACTTTCTGCACAAACAGTGATCCCACCTATACATGGCCATGTTGATCCTATTTTTTAATCTTCCTTTTCCTTAATTGCCTCTCTTAACCTATTAAAACTTGTCCTGGGCATTGGTTCAATCATTAATTTGTCAAATATTCCAGACTTGCAGTCATTTGCATTTTACTTAAAATGTTCTTGGTTTCTGTATTAAGATTGTTATATTGAATCTTGTATCTATGTCCATTTTCTATCTGCTCTGTCCCCTACTTTCATGATTTTAAACAGGTTTTGTCCCTTAATATGGACAGATAACTGTTTACCTGGTGTTACAAAATACTAACAGTGTGTGTTCCTTCTCTATCTTCTCCCCCACCCCCATATAGACTTGTTAAGAATGTTCTTTGACACTTTGTATGATGAGGATGTTATATCTGAAGATGCATTCTACAAATGGGAAAGTAGCAAAGACCCAGCAGAGCAAAACGGCAAAGGGGTAGCGCTAAAATCTGTCACGGCTTTTTTTACATGGCTAAGAGAAGCTGAGGAAGAGTCAGAAGATAACTAAAACAAAACATGTCTTCGCCAATCAAAGTGCAAAAAGGCCAATCATCGCAACAAATATGCACAGATATACAGTCAGCGATCATGATGAAAATTATGGTACACGCACGTAAAGAAAATCCGCGGTGATGTTAAAGAACCATGGGTGGGAGCACTAAAAAAATGTATTATTTATAGAAAATATTTTTGTTTTAAATTTTAAGCTTTTTTGTTATTTTTAAAAGGACAGATGGTTCCACTTTTCTGTGCAGCAAAAAAATAAAAAAAATTGAACACTTTAATTTATTTTTAGAACTGCAACAGTTATGTAATTTGAGTTTGCAGTTACTGTAAACAGAATGTAACATAGAGAAAAGCAACCCAAACTCGTGCCCACAAGGCCATTTTAAACAAATATAGGGCATCAAAATTTAGTATATGGGCAGAGGTTAACAATGATGGCTGAAAGTAGTAATATGTACCAGTAATTCTTCCTGCCTGCTTCAGCTTGCTCCAGAAATGTACATAACATTCAACTGGAAGATGATGCTCCCCGAATTTCCAAGCCGTACATTATGAACTGCAGAACATGGAGAACTTGTACAAAAAAATTCAACTTGAGGAAGTGCTTGTAATACTTTCAAACTATAGAGCTACTCAAAAGCTTGTAAATACATAAAGAGAAATATTTAAAAAAAAGATGACTCGTTACTATCTTTTCACTTTCAAAACTAAATAAAAACAGACCGTGCAAGTTGAAAAAAATAAATACAAACTACTGTTTATTTGAGAATTCATGATCACAAGACTGGTTCTACGTAAGTTTGCAAACTAGTTTGACTTTTTTTTGTACTTTGTTACCTCATTGTATTATATGATGCAGGGCAGTGGATGCAATGCCCATTCTTGTGACAAGTTGTATCAAATGGCTGGCTGACACTAGTCAATTATTGAGATGTGGCAGAAGGTTTTTTTGAAAAAATACTGCACAAATGAAGATCCTTTCTCCTTACAAACTTTCAACCATTGGTTTGAGATGCCTGTCAGAGCTGTCGTTGTGAAAGAAAAGGTCAGAATATTTGAAATAAAGAGTTACGTTTTCCAAACACACATGCAACCTTTCACACCAGCTGCTTCCATTGATGCTAGTTGCAGCAAACCGAAAATATTATCGTGTGAAACAGCACTTTTCCGAAAGTTATGTGGTTTATCTCATGAGTTGCTTGTTTGATTTAAACATGGTCTCAAAGATTAATACTACATTTTATTTGTACCAGTTTGTGCATTTTTTTTTGAGAATTGGTTTTGGAAGCTTAGCATAATATGGATCAGCTAGTGATTTTAAAACTTGCTTCATTGGCAAGATGGCTTTTGGAATGCTTATGAAGATAATGTTCCAGACTGTGAGATGCCATTAAATAACTGCATAACTTGAATTAAATCAATTCTAGGCTGGTAATATATAATGGATTGGAATTTTTTTTCTGTGCTTTCAATATCCATACATATCTATTCTGAATTAGAGAGGTCTCACTTAATTCCCCCATTGTGTAATTAGATGGGCTCACTAACACTAAAACCTTGGTTTAATAGGCATGAGTGTCAATGCTGATTTTATGTCAGTAACAAGATGACATCAGCCTCAGTTGCTGTCTGTATACATCATAGATTGAAATGTGTGCACATCCAAAAAGCTGGATTGGATCCAAAACCTGAATTATTCTAAAGATATGACCTGAAGAAGTGGTAAACATCAATGTAAGGATATAAACAACATTCACTGTATTAATATGGAGACAACTCGTGTCTGTCAGTCACCTTGGGTACAGATTTGAAATACAAAAACAATAGATAAGAGAATTGAATTTGCATTCTTATGATGTTTCAAGACCCTAAAATTTGGATTCAGGAAGAGCATTACAGAATGGTGACTGTCTCATTGGTGCAAGACTTATGTTTATGCACTAAATTATTCTATTATATGGATTTTGCTAGGTATTGGTTAGGCCCAAGTGCACATTAATAAAAATCCAACTATGGTTCTGTGTCAAAACTTGACCTTTACAAATGCTAAGCTGCTGTGTTGGGTTTGCTTTGTTAAATATGTACTTTGATGAAATTACCCTGCTCCAAATTCTTAATAACCACCCCAGATCCTGGAATGTCAAAGCTCTGTGAATATCTATTTTACTAGTACATCACTTTTGAGCGGCTTATTTCCACGTAGTTGTGCATGGGATACCTCTTTCAAATCAAGAAAAAAAGTAATTGTGCATTTTGTAATTTGTCATATCAAATAATTAAAAATGGAAGGTAATTGGCCTTGATAAAAATCCTTTTAAGTTTAAAGAGCTGAGAAATTCTGCTGAATGCATGAATAGTGCTTTATGAATGTTACAACTGTATAAAACAGATTTGTATTCAATTATCTCCAGTATCTTTTTCAGTCAATTGTAATCTTTTACCATTATAAAGTTGTAATTGAGCGACTCACCAATGTGATGTACTTGTGTTCTCTAATTGGACTGCAGTTTTACAGTTTGAGAACAACTGGGCACAGGTAACTAAACTGTCTCAACCAAAGATTACATAACTGCTGAGAAAAAAATTGTGTTAAAACAAAATTGCATTCCTTTGCATAATGTTCGGTAGAGCTCGAACTGTAAGTTGAAGCATTGTAGAAAAATATTAATATTTGGATTTAATCTAACAGCAGTCAGCTCAGAGGGAGTTCACCTATAGTAACTTAAGGCCAGGATAGTTATTGTATCATTCAAGTAGTCAGAAGCTTATCAGTTAATAAAGGATTTACTACAGATTTTAGTAAGACCATGCTTAATAAGAAGTTTGAAATGAAGCATTACAAAGATCATGATAATGTAGTCAATCAGCATAGAAGCCTAATGGCATTTGACATTTGATTTTTAAAAAATTCATTCTTACATGGGATGTGTGTGTCACTGTCAAGGCCAGCGTTTGTTGCTCATTCCTTATCATCCTTGAGCTGTTGCCCTTTGCAGTGGTCTGGACAGCCAATTAAGAGTAAACAACATTTCTGGGGTCTGCCGTCACATATAGGCTAGACCAGGTAAGGACAGCACGTTTCTTTGCCTGAAGGACATGTATAACAGTTGACATGGTTGTCATTAGGCTAGTTTTTAATTCCAGATTTTATGCATTCAGATTTCTCAATTTGCCATGGTGAGATTCATCCCAGAACATTAGCTTGGGACTCTGGATTAGTAGTGCTGTGTAATTAGCATGACACGACCACCTCCTTTAAATTGGATGGACAACGGGCTTTTGCTGAACCAACATGTTTTCTTCGTCAAAACATTAAGGAAGCTTTGATGCTGGGAGTAACCATCATTATTGTTGTGCAGTAATATTTCTTTAACTTTTATCTATGAAGAAGATAACAAAAATGTTGCTCACTGAATTGCCTGAGTCCCAGAACACAATCAAGTACAACTATGCAAAAAATTAGGCTATCTACCTTATGCCAAATGCTAACAGAAATTATTATTATTGAATTCTGTTCTTCTTCTTGTCATTCCATCATGAAATTGTTATTTGACAGCGTAAATTTCATGAAATTATTTTTAACTTCATATTTGTCACCAGTTTTATTCACACACAGTTTTATAAAAACAAAATGACCAAATCTAAATCAGTATTGCAGGTTGAAAGCTCTTTCTCACAGGCAGAACTTTAAATGTTTGTAGCATCATTCAAACTTGTCACATTTAGGAATTTTGTTTGAGGGGCATCACCTTATAGGTGTGATTTTATTTTCTTCCTTCCTCTGTTGGCGTTCTGTACTTTGGTGAAACCATGAAACAGCCTCAATAGTAGGACTCAATGCTACGGACATTCATTTATCCCTTAATTCTCTTTCATCTTTTATTTTTGTTTGATGTTTCTTGGATGATCTGCTGAATTTGAGATCTCTAGCCTTGGTGTAGACCATCAAGTTCATGTATCTGCAATGCCCATTCCTAAACTTGCCATTGTTACTTATGTATTGACTAGTGCTGTTGAAATCAGTGCTATCACCTTTAATTTGGAAATGGTTTAGAAAATGTTATTCTTTTTTCTGACATTGGAGGAATAAAGCTCACGCTGAAGGGTTAATATCAGTGATGTTAGCCAATTAACTGTGTGGTAACACAAGCAACTAATTGTTCAGAAGACATAATGATCATGCTCCAATGCTTTGTGATGTTGTAGGTTATTGCATAACATTGTAACAATTCCCTCTGCTCTCTCAGTACAGTTTCAAATTTGAAGTGTGACTCAAGCTAAAAGCAAATTATCAATTTTGAGGTTGCATATCCAGTTTTTACAAAGTGAACGTCATTATTTGTCACTTAGCTATCTGTATCTTGACATCCTTTGAAGTTATTCATGCAAAATTGAGTTATTGAAGATATTTTCCTACAATATATTTTGAATATTCTGTATTGCACTTCATTCATATAATATTTTATCCATAACTTTATTGTCATAAGATTAATTGTTTGGCTTTGTGAATAATAATAGCCACAACCTGGTATGTATTTAATGTATTTACAGATTGGTCATCCTGAGGATTAATGTTGCACTCTGTTTTTTTGACTTCTTTTCATAACTAATTTCTGCCTGCATGATCATGAATTCTGGTTTTTAATTACTATGGAAGAAATGTACCACACAGAGTCAGAACTTTTTATCATTTAATGAATTTTAATCTTTCTTGTAATCTGATTTATTGTAATATATGTTTTTGTAGTTTATGATCAGAAGTAATTTATTACTGCAGCTGTTGCATCAGTTAAATGTTTTTTATATGTTGGCCTGAGGAATCTGGCAATGGTTTTTCCCTCTCTTTATCTTTTCTAGTCCTCTATCCACTGTTACTGATTGACAGAATTTGATATGGTTTCTAAATTAATCCAAACCCTGGGAATCTACTGCCTTGAAGTTGCAGGACTTTAATCGTGTCGCACGGCTTTAGTCCTGTTGTGTAATTTGAGTGAGGAAAAGAGCAATCATAATGAAGGGTTTTTTTTCCAAAAATGAATTCTTTCTTAACATTTGTACCAGTATTAATCACAAAATTAACAGTTCCCTTAATTCAATCGATAAATATAAACGTGAGCAATTGGTTGACAGTTTAACTCTTTGTTTTTGATTATTAGCACTGCCTTTTACAGACGTTCAAGACATGAAATGTTTTAGCCTTATTGAAGTCCAATGTCATATCTTTTCATTTTGCTTTCCAAAGTAACCTAAACCCTGGAAAATTAATTGCCTTTAAAACACCTTAATGAAAATAACTGAAGTACTAAAATATGTTAGGACATTTGGCCAAAGGTTTCTGGTGACAGACTTCTTTTGCTTGCTATATTGTAGGCAAGTGTGTAAAAGCTTATTATGCCTAATGTTCATAAACTTTATATGGTAAGGGCAACTTATGGGAAATGCATTTATCAGAATGGAGACCTACTGTAAATGGTGAAGATGTTTATATTGACACGAAAGACATGAAAAGGATCTTTGTGCAAATGCTGGATGGAGTGAAAAAATTGATACCCAATGAAACTGTAGATCAGTAAATGGTAAGTTGTACACTGTCACAGTACTAACAACTATGCCACTCCTCCACATACCCACTTCTAAAAGTAAGGAACCAGACTTTACTGAAAACCTGAAGGAACCTGATTGATACATATTGTTGTTAATACATCAAAATAACTTGCAGTAAGGAGGAAATACCCACCGAATTAGAAATAGTATTTGATATTTAACATTCCATTCAGTCTGATAAAGATGTTTCATTTGCACCTTAATTGCCTGTTAATCTTCCACAAAATTAAGCCTGGGGTAAGTACGCTTTAAATGATGTGATATTAGTTGTGACTGCTAATGTGGAAAATGAACAATGTCAAGTGTGGTGTCTTACTCGAATAGGATCTGTTTTTTAATCTCATCTTTAAGAATCTCCTCTGTCCAATCTATATGGTTTGACATTGACTTCACACAACTGTTTCCCTCCTATCCAATGCTTCCTTTGATTATTTATCATGGTTAAGGAGATAACACTGTTTTGCCCTATTGTTTACTCAAGCCCCTGATGACAGAATCCGGTTTACTTTGGTCTTTGTCCCATCTCAGCTCTAGTACTTCCAATACTGTTCACTGGATAGCGATCCAGACTTATTGTCCCTGCCTGTTTGATTTATACCACGTACAATTGAAATACTCAATTTGTTTGAAAATGTAATTTGAAATGTTGTGAGACAGGCTGTTCTGCGTCCCTCATCAACCTTGTGCTATAGAAAATCATTGTGCCCATTCAGTAAAAGGTTCACGCTATCCAAACAGCGTCCATAATTCGTCAATTGCATTATAACAATTTCTGTTAATGAAATGCACGTTACACCAGAAGTACCTGTATAACCAAACATCAATCATGGGGAAAGATAGTATGTGTGTAACTTCGACAGTAAATATAAGTGTAGACTAGCTTATGTTAATGATTATTCCCCTCAGATTACCAAACAGGGATTTTTCTCAGAATTACTGATACAATTACCAGTTTTTGAAACAGTTCGTTTCTTGACTGAGTTCCGAGAACTCCAGATGAAAGATTCTGGTCTGAGAACTGGAAGCAATCTATGCCCCACTCCATTGGCCATGTGCCAACCACTTACCGTTACGGGTAAATTTAATTCTTTGATCTGAAACAGAACTTGGAACAGTGAAGCAGCCTGTCTCAGTATGTCTTGAAGTCGATACTTGTGAAGCTTGGAGAGCACAACAGGTCAGACAGCATTCGAGGAGCGGGAAAGTCAATATTTCGGCCCGAAAAGTTGACTTTGCTGCTCTTGTTGTGCTCTTCCAGCTTCACATCTATTGACTCTGACTTCCAGCATCTGCAGTCCTCAGTGTCTCCTTGCTGTGAAGTTTGTGTGTGGGGGAGGAGGGGGACGTGTGGGTGGAGGAATAGGAGATTTGGTGAGGTAGATCTGATTAAAATGTAACTGAACAGTTAACCACGGTAAACTCGCTGTTGCAGGGCAGGAACCAATGTTTTGATTCCGTACGATGGATCAGTGATTTGGGGTTGTGCTATATATTGGCAGAGCCCAATTCGTTTGACAGCCAAAGAATGTCTCCTTAGTGGGAGAAAAATACAGTTCCAGGAGCATCGAATTAAAAATGTTAAATCAACACAGACTATATTTTTGGGGGAAAAAATGAATGAATGACCTGCAGATGCTGGAAATCATAAACATTGCTGGGAAAATCAGGTCTCACAGCATCTTTGGAGAAAATCAGAGTTAACATTTTGGGTCCACTGAAGAAAGGTCACTGAATCCAAAATGTTTACTGATTTCTCCACAGATGCTCCCAGATCTGCTTTATTTGAATGTAGTTTCCTATTTTGAAGAGTACTAGAAAAGCGCAGGGAAGTTAAGCTGGATAGATGTTTGAGACTTAACAGGATTGTTCTATTTATTTATGGGGTGTGTGGTCTGGCTTGATCAACATTTATTGCCAACCTCCACCCCCATTGCAGGTTTGACATCACTTGTAGGCCAGACCAGACGTAAGAGCAGATTTCCTTCCCTGACACACAGTAGTTAACCAGGTAGGTTTTTATTGAAGTAAAATTTCTCCATCTGCGATGTTAGGAGTCAAACTCTTTGCCCAGACTCCTGGATTACTCGATCAGAAATCACCTGACATCAGGTTATAGACCAACAGGTTTATTTTAAGTAATAAGCTTTTGGAGCGCTGCTGTTTCATCAGGTCTAATGTTATTACCACCATGCCACTACCTCCTCAGGTGTATTATACAGTGAACATTCTCCCACTGCTGAAAGATTCTAAATTTGTTTACAAATGTGATGGAAAATCTGCTTCAGTTTTCACCAATATCACTTGTGATAATCTAGCTGGATTCTCACACGTAGTCTTTCCATTCATACTGCCAGTCCTGTGTGTTTTAGTCATATTCATCTGCTGTTTTATGGTGATCCAAGTAACAAATTATTTAAACAATGTCTTGGACTTAATGACAAATGTTCCACGATAAAATGATGAAGCAGGCTTGCTGTAACAGATACTGCAGTCAGAGTAAATGAAGCTCTGCTCTCCAACTGACTTAACCTTGAAAATATTGAATTAGTTAAGATTTTCTTTAGAAGATCCATTTTCCAACTCTGATGTTGCTCACTTTTAAAGTATTGGCCAAAGATACTGTGGAATGAATGATGACTGGGAAAATGCTAAAAGGCAATCAATATCCTTTACATTGTCTATTAGAAGAATAAAGCTCAGACATTTTACCTAAAGTACTGAAATTCCAGTAATACTACGTAGCTTTCTACATTCATTGTAATAGCCAAAATGTAGATACAAATATCCAGAATAAAAGGAATTTGAAAAGATATTTATCGCAACTACAATTGGATGATCAGATGTTCAACCAAACATTCTGTAATTATAGCTGCCAACCAAACATTCTGTAATTTGTCTCATTCACTGCTTGTTATTGACTTCTTCCTGACCAACGCGTGCACTGCACTTTGAGTGATCTGATATAGGACCCCTATCCAAACTCAATGGCCATCCATAAATTGCAAGAACAATCCATTTGATGTATGTTAGTGTCTTTTGTGTATGGGCTACATTTTATGAATCTAATGAATGTTAATACTACTTAAGTTTTAGCCTTGTGAGAAATGTGATCAGGACAAAAGAATCTGAGAATAACAATGTTTAATTTTGGTCACCAAGGCTGGAAAGGAGCTTGGGATGGAACCTGAGATTATGGAGGGGTGCATTGAAGGTTGGAATCAGAAGCAGTTAACTCAGCAAAGACTGCACACAGATATGATGAGTCAATTCAATCATGTGTCATTGAAAAGTATTTTAGGTTGAATTCAAGAAGGTCATAAAATCTGACAGCATTAGCAGGAAGCTGTTCTTATTGTTATTCTATCAGCTTTTTGAAAGAGCTTTCCTCACATTTGTAATTTTTGCAAATTCTTTTCAAAATTACTATTGCATCTGCTTCAATCTTCTAGGAAATGTGCTACATGTAATTCACTGTAAAATTATTTATCCCACCAATTCTTTGGTTACTGACTTTCCTGTCAATATGTATTCAAAAGTTGCCACTATTAAAACTTCCCTTAAACCTCTCTGGTCTAAGGGGAAGAATCCAAGATATTTCAATCTATCTTGAAATGGTGGCAATGCTATTTTCCAACTCTCACTTTCACGTGGGGAGGCATGGCTCAGTGGTTAGCACTGATGCCTTACAATGCCCTGGTTTGACTCTGGGAACTATCTGTGTGGAGTTTGCACATTCTCCGCATTTCTGCATGGATTAGTCATGCTAAATTGCCCATAGTGTTCAGGGATGTGTAAGTCGAGTGTAAATGTAGAGTAGTGGGGTAGGGAAATGGGTATGGGTGGGCTACTCTTTGGAGGATCGGTGTGGACTTGTTGGGCCAAATGGCCTGTTCCCACACTCTGGGGATGCGATGATTCAAGGACCGGAATGGGCAAAAAGCCAGCAATAGAATTTTGGATGAAATAAATTTTATATAAAGTACAGATCAGAAGGATGACCACATTGGCACAAACAGACTATCTACTTATGCTATTAAAGAAGGTTAAAATCACAATCAGTTTTTATTATGGTGGGTGTTAATTTTGTGACTTTAGATGAGAATCTTCAATGAAAGCAGATTGAATACTTGTGAAATGACTTCAGAACAGTAGTCAGAACAAAAGAGTTGAATATTTACATTTCCTAGATACATTTTTATTGGTTGACACTTTAAATTAGTTTTTGTTGTAAATTGACCTCTACGTTTTCAATGATTTTTATATCCTTCCACCAAATCTGGAATCAGGCATGTAACTTTTCTCCCAGGATTGCACAGTCCCGGAGGGACCTCTTCAACTTTGGACACGACCGATCCTATTATACAGAGGTTTCTTTTTCCACAACATTTAGCCTTGGTCTCTACCGCTGGGTCTACAATCATAAGCCCCTATTCCACATGCCCTTGACCTGACTGCAAAAATTATTCAACCACAGCTTATATCTTCATGGTTCAGCATAACCCCCACTTCCACGGTCAGCTTCAAGTCAAGGTATCATCGTGGTTCAATGATAGGTGCAGGAAGGCATCAGGTACACATAAATATTGAGATGTCAATCTCGTGAAGCACAGAGTTATGTATGGCAAAGACTGAAAGCAGCAAGTGATTGAGAGACCAAAATGATCCCACAATAGACACATTTAAATTCTGCAGTGCTGCCACAACCAACTATAAACCGAAGTGTTCGATTGAACAGCCCCTCATAGGAGGCTTCACAAATATTTTCATCCTTCATGTTGGAGGTTTGCAAATAAGTGTAAAAGATGAGGCATCTCATCCTCTTCATGAGTTCACTTGTGTTTTGGGTTCCAACCCCCAGGCCAATTTGATTTGCTGCATATGATATCTAAAAATGGCAGAAGTGCTGACAACTGCTCAAATGTTCAGCACCATTCACAATTTCTCAGAGACTAAAGCCGTTCATATCCAAATGCAGCAAGATTTGGGCGACATTCAAGCTTGGGCTGATTTGTGGCAGGTTAAATTTGTATCATAATCAAAGTCTGCTGAAATATGCTCATATTAGCATGATAATTATCCCTGAAGCTAATTAGAGTTAAATTTGTGGGTGAAATTTTTTGTTTCCCAAGTTTTGAACTTGGAGGCAGGAAGGACACTTAAGTGAGATGGTGGCACAACTAAACACTACCATCTCCATCTTTAGTTCTGGTTCAGGAGGCACATGGTCAACTTTCCTGCTTTCCCAAAAATTGAGACCCTAAGTCTCTAAATCATTGTGCTCTTACCCCTAAGTTTATGTTACTGATTATGGACCCCTCAAATCAAAGGGAATTGCAACTATTTCCCTCAGTTTCACATATTTCAGTCTGACCTCCCCCTCAACCTTCTCTTCCAAAGGAAATAACGCAAATCTAACCTACCTGGCCTCATCAATAATTTGAGGAGAAAGTGAGGGCTGCAGATGCTGGAGATCAGAGCTGAAAATGTGTTGCTGGAAAAGCACAGCAGGTCAGGCAGCATCCAAGGAACAGGTGAATCGATGTTTCGGGCATAAGCCCTTCTTCAGGAATGAGGAAAGTGTGTACAGCAGGCCGGACATAAAAGGTCGGGAGGAGGGACTTGGGGGAGGGGCGTTGGAAATGCGATAGGTGGAGGGAGGTCAAGGTGAGGGTGATAGGCCGGAGTGGGGTGGGGCCGGAGAGGTCAGGAAGAAGATTGAAGGTT
>NC_057743.1:8313910-8318757 GCF_004010195.1 Chiloscyllium plagiosum | reverse complement strand
TCCACCTATCGCATTTCCAACGCCCCTCCCCCAAGTCCCTCCTCCCTACCTTTTATCTTAGCCTGCTGGACACACTTTCCTCATTCCTGAAGAAGGGCTTATGCCCGAAACGTCGATTCTCTTGTTCCTTGGATGCTGCCTGACCTGCTGCGATTTTCCAGCAACACATTTTCAGCTCATCAATAATTCTCCAATCTAGGCAGCATCCTCATCCTATTTTGAACCCTTTCTGGTGGAATTCCTCATGGTGACCAGAACTGCATGCAGTGTGGCCTAACACTGCAGTTCCAGGATCATTCCAGCTCTTATGTTCTTTGCCTTATCTAATGAATGCAAGTATCCTGTGTGTCACCTTGACTATTTTAATTGACCCAGCCAGCCATCTACAGTGTTCAATAGACATGCACTTCAAGATATCTCTATTCCTCCATATTTCTCAACATCCTACCATTTATTTGTATTCCTTGGCTGTGTTAGTTTTCCCCCTATTATATTACTTCAAACCTCTGGATTGCACTCAATTTTGCCAGTTGATTGATATCTTCCAGCAGTCGACAGTCATCTTCATATCAAATAATTCTTTATTTTCACCAAATTTCTAAATCATGCTCTTTATATTCTAGTCTAACTCATGGATGTATACTATAGAAAAGCAAGGGACCTCATTACATACAATGTGACTTTCCTCTATTTTAATTGCAAACAGTTGTGTAAAATTCTTTCTTCAGAAATGGAAATGCTATTTGAAGCCTCAGCTGATCTTATTAATTTTCGAAAGAGCTGATAATATTGGAGGGGAGAAGGGTCAAGCTAATACATCAGGAGTAATTGAGAATTAAGTCTGAAGTCCAATGATAGGATGATAATTTAGTGTGGAAATAAGCATGAAGCATCAAGGAGCTTTGTCTGAGTTGGAAATGGTGTAATGAATACATCTGAGATGATGTTGGAGGGTAGAGCATTGGAGGAACAGGCTGACAGAGGAATTTTGGTAGTGTTGCAACTCCCCGGTTGTGTGCCAATCTCAAGCCCCACAATGACAGGAGTCATCATAAATGTGAAATGTAATTAAACTTGCCAAAATGCCTCTTCACCTCAGTCTGTTTCAGATTAAAAGCTTTTTATCATCGACAAGAAAATGAGTATATATAGTAATCAAAATGATTTTCTTAACCTATGTCAAAAAGAAGGAAAAATGAATTGCTAATTTATGACTATACAATTCAAACTTTATTCCTGTTGAAATCCCGAACAAAGCGAAAGAATGAGATACAAATAATATGGTGGAGGGGAAAAATAGTGTAGTCAGGCAAACATATTCCTGTATTACCAGTATGGAGAACAAAACTAGATGGTTTGTTCTCTCAATCCTTTTCAATTCCTCAACAATGAATAACGTTAGCTGCATGGGTAATGATCAGTCTTTAGTTCACTGGGTTAATTGGTTGGACCTCGGGTCTCTCCTTTTCCTTTGGGTTTTAGAATTATTTCAGTAGCTCAATGTAGTTTCCATATTATTTTGACAGAATTGCAGGTAGCAACTTTATGTAAAGATGTTATGTAGCCAGCTTCTGAGAGTTTCTTTTTGCGGATGTTTGCAGTCTTCTCGTGGGATCTGCATTCAGCTGCAGCCAAACCAATCACATCATTGTTGCACTGTTCTACTTTCCTAAATCAAAAACTGAAATTCCTGGAGAAACTCAACAGAGCTGGCAGCATTTGTGGAGAGAAAAGACTTAACTGAACAATCCTTATTCAGAATTGATAGCAACTAAGAAAAGTGTTATGTTTATGCTGATTTGGGACGGTGAGGGAGGGAAGAATGTTGAATGTGCAGATAGGTGGAGATGGAGCCCAGAGAGAGAGAGAGAAGTTCGATGGACAAAGGCATTTTTAGTAGTAAGCAAACAGACTGACAAAGGCATTGTTGGTAGTAAGCAAATAGATGATGCTAATTTGTCTAGACTCAAATGTCTCCAAAAAGTAAGTCTCATATGTATGTTAACTTACATCCTCTCCTAAAATTTGTGTCCACTTTCAGTCCACAGTCCAAACAAAAGAAACTGTTTACAGTAGGAATAAAGCAGCAGATGTACAGGTAAAACCAGTTTCAGTTGATCAGAAAGATAAGGGTCAAGTTGGAGGACATTATATCATACCCAAGTGACGAAAATTTGTTTTTCTGCCCTAGGGGGGAAATATTGTAGCCAGGAACAGACTAAAGCTGTAGAACCACGAGTGAAAACAGAAATTGCTGAAGAAACTCAGGTCACTGGATTCAAAACGTTATACTGCTTTGTCTCCACCAGGTGCTGCAAGACATGTTTCTCCAGCAATTTTTGTGCTTTTTTTTTCAGATTTCCTGCATCTGCAATGCTTTATCTTGTTTACTGTTGAACTATCAGCTAGCTTTAAGCTCAGCACGAAACTGATAGGTCGGAATGGATAAAGAAGGGAACTAAACTGATGAAAAATACTTTAAATATTGCAAAAAAAACCTGATCAGAAACCGAGGATGGGTCTTATGCCATATCAAATGTCGCCCACAGCACACAACCAGTGTCATAATGATGAGAGAAGGCAAGGAATTTGAGGACCGATTTGAAATATGTCGGTCTAAATTTTCCAGGTATTTCCATAACTGCACAGGTCAAAAAAATGGATTATGCATAGAATTAGAGTCTTGCACTTTTCCAGTGTAATCCAACACCAAATTCATGGACATTAGGACCATGTTTCTAAGAAGTGAGAGAGAAAATCCAAATCTTCCAGGTCTTTTCTATATTGAGTCATAGCATACAAAATTATGAGCCAAGTGCTGGAAAAGAGGATTAGAATAAACAGACTGTAGTTGATGAGATAGGTAGGTTTTATATCATGTCAGTGTCATATTTTGTTCTTAATACTCCTATAAAGTACTTTGAGAGTCTGAATACATTCGAAGGTGTTATAAAACACTGTAGTTTTAATAGGTAGGTGGTGTTGGACGAGTAGAGATTCAGATAATGTTCTGGGCACCCACATTCAAATCCAACTGGCTTCCATACAAAATCTAGAAAAAGTAGGAAATTGCCCTCCTCATCAGTCTTAACTGCCCTCTGACATGACCTATCAAGTAATTAGTCAGTTATATCAGCTGAAAAAAAGGAAACAAGCCAGCATTGACATAGGCACTGGAAACAATTCTACAAAGTATACCTCTCCTATATCTCCAGGCTAGTGCTAAAACTGCATGAGCTATCTGACAGGTTAGGAACATCCTGACATTGTAAACTATGATTCCATGAGTATGACACTGTCCGAGACACCACCACCATCTCTAGGTATGTCCTGTCCTATGTGCAGGCCAGATCCAGAACAAGTGATAGCACAGTGGTATGCCTCGGGCATCCCCCATGTTGACCTGAGATTTTATGAAGTCTCATGGTTTCAGGTGAAACATGGGCAAGGAACCCTTTTGCCGATTACCAAGGAATGACCCCACCACCGTTCTGCTGATGCATCAGCACCTCATGCTGTACAGTACTTGGAGGAAGCAGCAAGAGTGGCAAGAGTACAGATGGAGCACTTCAACATCGATCAGCATGTGTGGCTTGGTAACAGCACTACCGTTCAAACTAGTAAAGTCCAAAAGGACATTAAACCAAAAGAACTGTGAATGCTGTTTACCTGCACTTCACTCAATCTAGTCTACTGTATTCTTTGCTCACAAAGTTCCAAAAGAAGCAGTCTGAATGGGTGGGGTCAAGCTCCCACAGAACCAGGTTTTTTTTAGTTTCAGCCTTCCGTAGCAGTTGCTGGGGTCTTGAAGCTGGATGTGGAGCTCTTATTCCTATGTTACAGCTAAAAGCTGGAGTTCTCTTCCTGCTGCTAGAATTGCATGTGAGACATTCTATTTTACTGAATTTGTCTTTGCCAATGGTGTGTTTATGGGATGTTATATTGGAACGGTCAATTCATAAAAGTTAACATGTATTATTTTGTTTAGCATTTTAATAGAGTTACAATTAGCCATTTTTTCTTTATAATTAAAATAAAGACAAACTAAAATTAGTGTGAATAAAGTTTTTTGTTTCAAGTCTGGTAATTTGACCAATTGAATTGCATCTCGAACACACACTTTACACTTACCTTTTTAAACAAGAAAATGTTCAGATCTAGACGTTTTGAATATATTTGGTCTGTTCCATGATAGGAACCCTGCAGCCTTCAGGATTTAATATAAAGTTTAATGATTTTAAGGTTTGAGCATCTTTCTCCCAACCCTAGGCCTTGTCTTCACATGGGCTGCTACTATACACTACTCATTGTCAGCCACTAATGGTCCCCATTAGCAGCTATTCATTCCGCACCGACCTCTACACCGCTGAGGCCAAACGCCAGCTCGCAGATACCTCCTCCTACTGCCCCCTTGACCATGACCCCACCCCCCACCACCAAACCATCATCTCCCAGACCGTCCATAACCTCATCACCTCGGGGGATCTCCCATCCACCGCCTCCAACCTCATAGTCCCACAACCCCGCACCTCCCGCTTCTACCTCCTGCCCAAAATCCACAAACCTGACTGCCCCGGCCGACCCATTGTCTCAGCCTGCTCCTGCCCCACCGAACTCATCCCTGCATACCTCGACATGGCCCTGTCCCCCTTAGACCAAGAACTCCCCATCTACGATCCGGACACCACCCACGCCCTCCACCTCCTCCATGATTTTCGCTTCCCCGGTCCCCAACGCCTTATTTTCACCATGGACATCCAGTCCCTGTACACCTCCATCCCCCATCACGAAGGACTCAAAGCCCTCCGCTTCTTCCTTTCCCGCCATACCAACCAGTACCCTTCCAC
>NC_057743.1:8308524-8313108 GCF_004010195.1 Chiloscyllium plagiosum | reverse complement strand
CCTCTCCGCCCCCACCCCAGTCTGACCTATCACCCTCACCTTGACCTCTTTCCACCTATCACATTTCCGACGCCCCTCCCCCAAGTCCCTCCTCCCTATCTTTTATCTTTGCCTGCTGGACCAACTTTCCTCATTCCTGAAGAAGAGTTAATGCCCGAAACGTCGATTCTCCTGTTCCCTAGATGTTGCCTGACCTGCTGCGCTTTTCCAGCAACACATTTCCATCAGCTATTCATTCCACCAGACTGAGCTTTAATCACTTTTATAGAATCCGTACACTGTGGAAACAAGCCCATTGGCCCAACAAGTCCACACTGACTCTCTGAACAGTAACGCTTTTCCAGCAACACATTTCCATCAGCTATTCATTCCACCAGACTGAGCTTTAATCACTTTTATAGAATCCGTACACTGTGGAAACAAGCCCATTGGCCCAACAAGTCCACACTGACTCTCTGAACAGTAACCCACCCAGACCCATTCCCCACCCTATTACTTCACGTTTCCCCTGCCTAATGCACCTAATCTACACATCCCTGAAAATTGGGCAATTTAGCATAGCCAATTCACCTAACCTGACATCTTTGGATTGTGGGAGGAAACCCATACAGAGACAGGAAGAACATGCAAACTCCACACAGTCGCCTGTGATTGGAATCAAACCTGGGTCCCTGGCGCTATAAGGCAGCAGTGCTAACCACTGGACCACCGTGCTGCTGCTTTGTCTGTCCAACTGTTTTGCACTCTCTTTGGGCTCTATCTCCATTTATTGTTTACTTTCCCCCCTCCCTCCACTCCATCTTCTATATAAAAATCCTCCTTTTTCTAGCTCTCATCAGTTCTGAAGAAGGGTCACCTTTAACTCTGATTTCTCTCCACAGATGCTGCAAGACCTACTGAAATTTTCCAGCAACTTGTGTTTTTGTATCCTATAGGACAATGCTGCTCAACTAGGTCTGCAACTGGTAGTGAAGGAACCAAGACATTCCTCACCAGTCACCTGTTGCAGATGCCTCTGTCCATGACAGTGATGGTAAGAATGAGCGCTGCACTATTCTTGTGGAGACAAATTTCAGTTCTTATATTGAGAATATCCTTCATGGTGTTCAAATCCATTATTAGCTTGCTAAATGGGATAGATCCAGCAACTCAAGACTCTGAATCCACGATGTGCTGGGGGAAACCCACGACAGCAGAATTATACTCCAACACATGCCCCACTCTACCATACTATCAAGGCTCGATTCAATGAAGAGTGCAGGAGGACATGCCTGGAGCAGTACTGGGTATACCTAGATATGAGGTGTCAAACTGGAGAAGCAACAAAACTAGATTACTTTTGTACCAAACTGCATAATTAATCAAGTGATAAACAGGGTTAAGCAATTTTGCAACCAATGGATCAGATGGAAGCTTATCAGTTGTGCCATGTTCAAGTTACTAGAGGAGTTACTACAAACCCATCCTCAATGATGGGAGAACTAAGCACATCAGCGCAAAATACAAGGCTAAAGCATTTGCAACAATCTTCAGCCAGATGTGCCAAGTGATGATCCGTCTCAGCCTTCTCCAAAGGTCCCAGCATCATAGATGCCTGTTTTCGGCTGATTGAATCACTCTGCGTGACATCAAGAAATGCCTAAAGGTACTGGGAATTATCCAATAACTTTCCATCAATAGTATTAACGTGTGCTTGAGAAATTTGCAACAGCCAAAGCCAGCTGTTCCAATACAGCCACATCAGTGGCATAATGTGGAATATTGCCTAGAGATATCCTGTACACAGAAGGCTGGACAAATCCAACCTGATCAATTATTGCCCCATCAGCCTACTTCCAATTTTCCGTAAAGTGATGGAAGGGGTCATCAACTGTACAATCAAACAGCACTTGCTCTGCAGTAACCTGCTGAATGATGCTCAGTTCAGCTAGGGGCACTGCTGCTCATTTTGTTGCAGTCTGGATTCAAACATGGACCAAAAAACAGTGGAATTATGGAGGTGAGGTGAGATTGACAGCCTTTGATGTTAAAATTGCTAAAACCAGATCAGAGACTAGAAATCCTACCTCTTACCTCCTCAAAGCTTCTCCACAATTCAAGAAAATGATGGAATACTCCTCACTTGTAGGAGTTGCACTCATCCAGGCAATGCTTAAGCTTGACGCCATCTAGGACAAAGAAGCCTGCTTTATTAACACAACATCAGTGACAGTAGTAGCAGCAGTGTGTAACATCTACAGGAGGTACTCTGGAAATTCACCACTAAAGGTCAGGTACATGGGAGCATTGCCAGTTATAAGTTCCCCTCCAAGCTGCTCACCAACCTGCTTTGGAAATGTGTTGTTGTTCCTTTAGTGTTATTGTATCAAAATCTTAGAACTCCCTCATATGGGTATATTACACCAAACAGATGATAGCTGATAACCTGGACAGTAATTTGGAACGGACAATATATGTTGTTTGAATCAATGATGGTGACATCATATGAATTTTTTTTAAAACTACACATTCTTACGATACTAATTAATTAACACCTCAAGCACTTTTCATAGTTAATAAAGTAGAATAACTTTCTTTGAAAAGAACCATAATAGTAACTGAACATCTCGTGTATTATTAATTCTATCTCATCACATTTTACAAATTTAGTTTAAACCTGGTAAAGGCCGTTAAAATATCATTAAAAAACCTTTACTTTAAATTCAACTTGCCCTGACAAGCCTATTCTTTTGAATTGTACATCACATCCTCAAAGGTGATTTAATACACCACGTTACCTGAAAAGGTGTTGACGTGGTAGCCGTTTAATTGGATGTTTTAAATGTAAACTGAGTGAGCGGATAGGTCAGCAGCTGCTTGTTGGTTGGGGAATTGGCGCTGTTGCTTTTGCCCAGGCCTTAGTGACAATGAACAAACCCTGAAGCAGGTTGACTGCTGCATCTCTTTATCTAAATTGAAAAACAAAACCTGATAACTAAACAGACTATTTAATGAAGTTAATATTTTCTTTGCGAATGTTGTACTGAAAATTGAAGAGTTGGCTGGTTGCAGGAGACACTGATTTTCTTCAATAACATTCCTCCTAATAATTAGTGAAGTCAGTTTGAACCAATCCCTTCGACAGATTTCTTCGTTTATTTTCTGTTTGAACATAAAAATCTCGGCACTTCCAAAACGCCTTGTCTTTATTTTCCGTTGAATTTTAAACCGCTCACGTGGGTTTTGAGTGTTCGAAAAGCAATTTTCTTTTGATTTAAATCAGAAAAACGGCGGGGAGGATGTTTGAAATTTGAAAATGGAACGCCATTTCTGTGCGGGGCAAAAATCTCGAAGCAGCTCCGTTTGTATGATCCGCAGCGGATTTCAGTCGCCATCTTTCTGAGGGGTTAAGTGCAGTCGTTGGCCTCACCGGACGCCACCTTTGTGCGGGGCGAGTACACCTCCAATGTCCGAGTCAGTATAGGCGACAATAACTCTCCACCATCCGGGTGAGGGGCAAAGCGCTCGGTTGCCATCTTGGTGAGGACAAAAGCATAAACAAACGGTCGTTGCAAAAGAACGCGCCGTTTTTTTTAAAAAAAGAAATAAATATAGGCACCCTCCTGCATACAGCCCACCTGATGGCTTTCCCGGCAGAGTTGCTGTTTTGAGTTTTGAATTCGCATTTGTTTTGTTTTTGTTTGAATGTGCCTCGCGCAGAGTCCGTTGGGTGACGGTGTTTCCGGTCGGGGGCGGGCTGAGGGAAAGAGGCGGTGGAGCGGGAGCGGTGGTTGCAGAGACAGAAACGGGCAGGGAGGCATTGAGAGAGCAAGAGTTAGGTAAGTGAGACGGAGAGTTGAAAGTTGCAATGCGAACACCGCACGCACTCGTGTGTTAGGCTGGTCCGTCCGTCCCCGTGGTCAAGGGTCCAGTTTCCCTGCGGCTACGAGCCTGATTTTGGCAGCGCCATTTTGTAGTTGTGTTTTTTTAAAAAAATATCTCGGGGCACCTCATTTTATTCAAGAAAGTACCTCGGAAATGTTTAAAGTGTAGTTCGAATCGAGCGGATTGATTATCGTCGGAGCTGTGTGTGAATTTCAGCCCCATTGGTGGAGGCGCTGCGATCTCGGATTTGCGCCGAATCGTTGCTTTGAATGAACGCGTTTGTGTTCGTTTGTTCAGGGTTGGCACTGAGCATGCGCTACTCACGCCGACTGTGGGGAGGACTCGACCCCATCGACTCCCAAGTCTCTTTCCCCTGCTCTCTTCCACTCCCCACGTACCCCCTCCTCCCCCCCCCCCCCCACGTACCATATGGTCATTTTTCAAAATATCATTATTTCTCCAAGTTTTCTAGCTTCCGTAGAGGGAATACATATCCTGAAAAAACAAAGACAGATGGCAGAATTGCAGGGCAGCTATTTTGGTACCGTGGGGAACATTATCAAACGCCTTACTGAAATCCATATACGCCACATCAACTGCTTTACCCTCATCCACCTGTTTGGTCATCATCTCAAAGAAATAACAAAACATTGATCTTGGATGACTTTCATCTTTGGGTAGATTGGGAAAATCAAATTGGCAGAAATAGCCTGAAAGAGG
>NC_057743.1:8267540-8304442 GCF_004010195.1 Chiloscyllium plagiosum | reverse complement strand
CCTCCCCGCATCGCTCACCCGCCTCCCTCATAGGAATGATTTACTGTGTTGAGG
This sequence comes from Chiloscyllium plagiosum, assembly GCF_004010195.1. Lineage (NCBI taxonomy): Eukaryota > Metazoa > Chordata > Chondrichthyes > Orectolobiformes > Hemiscylliidae > Chiloscyllium > Chiloscyllium plagiosum. Next base: position 8,304,388 of record NC_057743.1, on the reverse strand, counting down.
TTATTTCTGAAGGAAAGTTGTTGTGAATTAGACTTCACAGTTTTTTTTTATGCTTGACCCCATATTCTTAATCATTCCAAAGTTATTAGGGATGTTTGCGCAAGTGTTTTTTGCGGGGAAGGTATTGAATATATTTGCTTGATTAGGTATTGTATCTATAAGGGCTATATGCCATTGGCTGCAACTGGGACAATACGTTTTTGAAGATCTGTTTATGCTTTCCACAGCCTTCAGGCTCTGGGACACATGAACTGCCTTTTAGTATTCAAGAACATTAAGCAGGTGGTCTTTCAAGTTTTGAAATATAAATCATATTTAAAGGCTTTAGTGTCATAATTGTCAACAACTTTCTGTTGAGTTTTGGTACTCACTTGTGTACAGTTGCAAGTATGATCCTATAACCTGTTAGCACTTGCCATTTTTATCTAATTTCAGTAAGCTATGATTCAGTAAGTAAATCTTAAGTTAATTTTCAAATTTGATCATCTAATACATATACGAATTGATACTGAATTCTATTTGCAAAAGTCGTTCTGAGAAGTTTGGCAAATTTGTCATAATTTTACTGATACATGTCCCACGTTTTACAATCTTTTTGAAAGGTCAGTCTAAAGTCTTGTAAACTCTTTAATTATCACATCAAAAGACACCAACTGGATAGGCTGGGACTTTTTTCACTGGAACTTAGGAGTTTGAGGGGTTACTTTACAGAGGCTTATAAAATTATGAGGAGTACAGATAAGATAAATCGCAGGTGGCTTTTTCCTCGGGTGGGGGATTTCAAGACCAGGGGGAATATTTTTAAGATGAGAGGAGAAAGATTTTAAAAAGACATGACCGACAATTTTGTTTTATACAGAGTTGTTAGTGTGTGGAATGAACGCCCAGAGAAAGTGGTGGATGTTGGCTCAGTTACATTTGAAAGACATTTAAATAAGTACATGAATAAGAAATGTTTGGAGGGATATGGGCCATGTGCAGGCAGGTGGACTAGTTTAGTTTGCGATTATGGTCGATGTGGATTTGGTGGGGAGAAGAATAATATTTTGGTGTTCTTTGACCATAACTATAATTGTACGGTTCAGACTGATTGAATAAATTTAAAGTTTTGATCGACTTTTGTTAGACTTTGCTGCACAAGAGATTTTTCAGGTACAATCTTTCTACTTCAGTTATATTGCATCTACTGAAACTGGAAGTGAGCTTTCTGTGCAGTAATCTACACTTGTTCACTAAACTGGGCAGTTGTGAACCAAAGTATCCAAACCCTTCTGTCAGATTGTTTGGTGAATTTCATGTTGTCCGTTAATAGTATTTGGCTTAAACTATTTTATATAGTCTCTTTAACAGATCATTGAGTACCACATTGAAGACATGCCTATTCGACGGAATGCAAGTCCTTCTGCACAGGACACACCTGTGAAAAACAAGCCTACGACAGGTACCAATTATATTGAAATATTGCTTCCAAAATGTGGTATATACAGTGAATTGCAAGCAGTGGTTCAGGCAGACTATGATCATCTAGATGGTATCAAGCTTCCAAAGTGTTTGATTGCCTCTATTTTCATGCAATTATTATTCAGAAATTTTGTCAATTTCTGTCTTGGAGCATATCCACTTTCTGAGCTTCCACACAGCCCTCTCGGGTAAAGAATTCCAAAGACTGACTATTCCTTGAGTGAAGAAATACCACCTCACCTCGGACTGAAATGGCAAACCCCTTATTTTTATTTATATAATGTGGGCAAGAGCAAGTAATTTCAGCGTTTGGCCACTGTTAATTACCTAGTTGTCATTGGTAGAGGACCTGCCAATGGCAGTTCTGATTAGATTAGATTAGATTAGATTACAGTGTGGAAACAGGCCCTTCGGCCCAACAAGTCCACACTGACCTGCCGGAGCGTAACCCACCCATACCCCTACATTTACCCCTTACCTAACACTACGGGCAATTTAGCATGGCCAATTCACCTGACCTGCACATCTTCGGATTGTGGGAGGAAACCGGAGCACCCGGAGGAAACCCACGCAGACACGGGGAGAACGTGCAAACTCCACACAGTCAGTCGCCTGAGGCGGGAATTGAACCCGGGTCTCTGGCGCTGTGAGGCAGCAGAGCTAACCACTGTGCCACCGTGCCGCCGTTCTGTTTAATGTCAGACCATTTACCTGGATTGTCCTTTATTTAAGATGGCAGTTACCTGACAGTTATGTTGCAAATATTACCTAAAAACCTTAATTTTAATGAGAAAAGTACCTAATTTGTGCATTAATCCGAATTAGCAATAAGATTTATTTTACCAATTCTCTCTTCAGAACCTGCGGGTGTTCACTGATTATATCTCAACTATAATCCAACCTAAGTATGGCAATGCCATAAACGTTGGATCTGTCCAGCTGTGTCTGTGTGCTCTCAACTGAAATATGTGGTGTGTCCCTAAGGCAGCATGAATTGGAGCTTGTTAGCTTGTTTCACGGGCAGCAGATTCCAGTGGTCTGCACTTACATTTATAAGATTTGCTCAGAGTTCACTTCTCTTTTCTCTGTGAGAAGATGCTGATGTGACATCAGAAGAATCCGTGTCAGCAGAGGAGGAACCTGAAAATGACACTTCAACCCAGGAAGAGGAAAAGAAAGAAGCAGAAAAAAGTGGAGATGAAGAGAAAGAAACCAAATCACCAGAGGAACCTAAAAAGGAGTAAGTATGAGTGTGGTGATTGGCAAGTGTATGCATACACATTTTATTGATAGTGTAATAAGGTATCCAATAACAGGAGAAGAAGGATGATGACTGGGATAGTTTCATCATGGGAATCGACACTGTTCTATCTAGCCAGCATTGAAAGTCCTGAAGGCTGTTCTGTCTGTCTGGTGCCAAGATTCAAGATATCTCATCTGGGATGCCGAGGTATTTGGAGTGGAAAAGGAAAGACCCAGTTGTCATGATCCAAGTAAGAACCAAAAATATAGGTAAAAAGAGGAAAGTGATTCTGCTGAGGGAGTATGAACAGCCAGGGGCTAAATTAAAAAGCAGAACCAAGAATGTAATGATCTCCAGATTACTTGAGCCACAGGCTATTTGGTATAGGGTCAATGGCATTAAACAGGCAAACTCATGGGCTCAAAGATTAGTGTGGGAAAAATGGGTTTGAATTCATGGGACCTTGGCAACAGTAATGGGGAAAGAGGAAGATATTCTGACGGAAAGGGCTGTATGAAACCATGCTGGGACCAGAGTCCTGACGAATCGCATAACTAGGGCTGTAGATACAGCATTAAACTAAACAGTAGAAGGTGGGCTCTGTTGCAAAGAAAATTATGAATAAAATTATGAATAACCTTAGCAGAGGTTATTAAAGCTTTCAGAAAAAGTTATAGGACAGAACAGGACTGAAAGTGGAGTCGCAAGTAGACAGGGCCGTGAAGAAGGTTTTTAGCACACTGGCTTTCGTCTGTCAGGGCATTGAGTAAAGAAGTTGGGAAGTTATGTTGCAGTTGTCCAGGACATTGTGAGGCCACACTTGGAATATTGTGTTCAGTTTTGGTCAGCTTGCTATAGGAAGAATGTTATTAAACTGGACAGAGTACCCAACAAAATTACAAGAATGTTACGAGGACTCAAGGGTCTAAGTTATAGGACGAGGTTGGACAAGTTAGGACTTTTTTTTTCTTTAGAGTGTAAGAGGTTGCGGGAAGATCTTAGAGAAGTGTATAAGATCATGAGAGGCATGGATAGAGTGAATACACTCAGTCTTTTTCCCAGGAGTTGGAGAATCGAAGACTAGAGGGCATCAGTTTAGGTTTAGAGAGGAAAGAATAAAATAGAAGCTTTTAAAGACGGGCAACTTTTTTTATAAGAGGGTAGTACATCTATGGAATGAACTGCCAGCGGAAATAGTTGAGGTAGTTACATTAACAACATTTAAAAGGCATTTGGACAAGTACAGTGAATAGGAAAGATTTAAAAGGATATGGGCCAAGTGCAGGGAAGTAGACTTAGCATGCATGGACATTTTGGTCAGCGTGGACCAGTTTGAGCCGAAGGGCTGTAGGACTCTGAGTATGGAAAGGCTCAGGAGTGTAACTTCGGGCACAGCAGGTACGGAGGCAATCAATGCAGGACTGAGGGTGGTGCACACAATACACAAAATAAAGTAAATGAGCTTCTAACACTTTTTTTTAAGTTGGTAGGTATGATGTGGGTATTGCAGAGGTGTGGCTACAAAGGGATCAGGACTGCGAACTAAATATCCAAGGATATGTCCTATCAAAAGCACAACCAGATGGGGAGAGGGGGCATTGTTGCCTTGTTAGTAAGAAATGAAATTAAATCGCTAGCGAGAAGTGGTAGAGGTGGAAGGTATAGAATCTGTGTGGGTTAAGTTGAGGAACCGCAAAGGAAAAAAGACCCTAATAGGAATCACGTACATGTCTCCTGGTGATAATCAGGATGTGAAGAATTTAAAGCAGGAAGTGGATAACGTTTGTAGGAAAGGGACTATTACAATGATCATGGGGACTTCAATACGCAAGTGGTTTGGGGAATTCAAGTTGGTAGCGAATCCCAAGAAAAGGAGTTTGTGGAATGTCTACAAGTGAATTCGTTGGAGCAGCTTGTGGTAAAGCCCAGTAGGGAACAGGCAGTTCTGGATTTGATGTGTAATGAGGCAGACTTGATTAGGGAACTTAAAAGCGAAGGAACCTTGATTCAGATATAATTGTAATGACATACATAAGAGAGGAACTGGCCAGAGTTGAGTGGAAAGGATGCCTAACAGGGAAGATGGTGGAGCAGCAACAGCAGGAGATTCTGGGGGTAATTTGGGAGGAAAAGCAAAAATTCATTCCTCGGAAGAGGAAACATGCTAAGGGGAGAATGAAGCAACTATGGCTGACAAGGGAAGTCTGGGACAAAATAAAAACAAAAAGAGAAAGCATACAGTGTGGTGATAACGACAGGGAAATCTTCAAACATCAGAAGACAACTTTTTAATAAACCTAGGTGGAGTGGTGTGAAGATGAAATATGACGTTAAGTAAGCTAGCAATATTTTTTAAAATTGCAAGTTTTTAAGAGTTATAAAAAGTAAGATAGACTGGGCATTGGAGCACTGAAAAATGAGGCTGGAGAAGTAGTAATGGGGAAATAAATTATGAAGGAACTGAATAGGTACCTTGCATCAGTTTTCTCAGTGGAAAACACCGGCAGCAAACAGGAACTTCAAGAATTGGGGACAGAGATGAATGTAGTGCCATCACAAGGAGAATGTACTGAGGAAACTGAAAGATTTAAATGTGGATAAGCCACCTGGACATGATGGACCACCCAGTGTTCTGAAGAGATAGCTGAGGAGATTGTTCGGTTACTGGTGGTGATCTTTCAGGAATCACTGGAATTGGGGAGGGACCCAGAGGTCTGGAAAATGACTAATGCATCACCCCTGTTTAAGAAGGGAGGGAAGCAGCAGACAGAACTATAGGCAATTAGCGTGACCTCAGGCATTGGTAAGATTTTAGAATCCATTATTAGGGATGAGATTGTGGTCAAATAGGGCTGAGTCAGAATAGCTTTGTCAAGGGGAGGCCACTTCTAACAAATCTGTTGGAATGTTTTCAAGAAGTGACAAGCAAGTTAAAGAAAAGAGAGTCAGTGGACATGATCTGTTTTGTATTTCCATAAATCCTTTGACAAATTGCCAAGCAGGGAGACTACCAAATAAGATAAAAGTCTGTAGTGTTAGGGGTAAGGTGCTGATATGGACAGAGGATTGGCTGATTGGCAGAAGGCACAGAGTGGGGATAAAGGGGTCTTTTGCAGGATGGCAGCCAGTGACTAGTGGAGTTCTGCTGAGGTCAGTGTTAGAACCACAACTATTTGCATTATACACTAATGATCTGGACAAAGGAACTGAGGGCATTGTTGCTAAGTTTGTAGATGCCACAAAGATAGGGGGAGGAACAGGTAATGTTGAGGAACGGGAAGGCTGGAGAAAAACTTGGACAGGCTTGGAAAGTAGGCCAGGAAGTGACAGATGGAATATTATGTGGAAAGAATAGAGGCATAGACTATCTTATGAAAAGGAAAAGGCTTCCAGAGGGGCTTAATAATCCCAGCTCAGGATTCTGTTAAAGTTAATGTGCAGATTAAGTTGGCAGTGTGGGAGGCAAATGCAGTGTTGGCATTTATTTGAAGAGGGATAGAATACAAGAGGAGAGATGTCCTGCTGAGGCTGTGTAAGGCTCTTGTCAGACTTCATTTGGAAATTTGAGAGGACTTGTGGTCTCTATCTAAGGAAGGATATAGTGGCATTGAATGGGATCCAGAGGAGGTTTGCAACGGTGACCCTGGGGGTGAATGGCATATTAGTTGAGGAGCATCTCCACCTATCTTGGAGGACTATGGATCTGTACTCTTGGAATTTAGAAGGATGAGGGAGATGGGAGGATCTCATTGAAACTTAGAGAATAATGAGAGGCCTTGGTAGAGTGGTTGTGGAGCAGGTGTTTTCATGAGTAGGTGAGACGAGGACCTGGGGCACAGCTTCAGAATGAAGGGGCAGCCTTTAGAACAGAGGTAAAAATGAATTTCTTCAGGGTTGGTGAATCCATGAAACTCATGGCTATGGAGGCCAAGTCTTGTGTGTATTCAAGACAGGAAAGTAGGTTCTTGATTAGTAAGTGTTTCATAGGTTATGGGGAGAAGGCAGGAGACTGGGGTTCAGAAGCATTTCAGCTATGATCACTTGAGCAGACTTGATGGGCTGAATGGCTTAATTCTGTTCCTAATCTTGTGATCTAACTTGTTTTCACAGATCAGACTCTAAGCACTGCAGCCATTGTATTGGTTATAGTAGAATAGAAATTTCCAGACTTTTGAATATCTTCAGTTATGATATTCCTCAGTTCCACGTTTTAATGACGCAAAACTACATTTTCTCTTGAATACAGTTTTCCCCATTGTTCTTCCTAAATGGGTAGATCGAGGTGAATGAAAGGGAGTATCAGGTGAAAAGACAAGATGGAGCAAATAAGAAAGAAAATGAGCATGGAAAGTATAGGGAATTTGGGGGTAAAGCAGAAAAATAGGGTTGTGAAAAATTGCCACTGAGAATAGAAATTTTACATTGCATAGGACTGATTTTGTTCTCTTTAAGCAACTAAAAGAGTACAAATTGCAGCATTTAAATGTTGGAAGCTAATAAAAGCTTACAGGTCCATACTAAAAGAAATAATGTTGTTTCAGGTGAGATGAGAATGTCACCAATTTCTAAAACAGCATATCTAATTTGCATTATTCTCACTATCCTCCTCCTGGAACCCAGCAATCTCAGTTGAAACTGATAATAAGCATTAGTTGAACAAGGGTAGTTGTGAATAAAGTCATTTTCAGGGCAGATATTTCGTGCTTCAGACCTGTAAATGCTCCAGCTGTTGAGATTTTGCAAGGCTGCTGGTAGTGTTATTATTGCTAGACTATTAATTCGAAGACCCAGGTAATATTCTGAGTACCTTGGTTCAAATTCAGATATGGCAGATGGTGAAATTTCGAATTCAATAAAAATCTGGAATTAAGAGTCCAGTGATGAAGTGACAATCAGCAAAACCCACCTGGTTCACTAATGAGAGTCATACAGCATGGAAACCATCTGTGCCAACCATCCTAAACCGATCCAGTCGTATTTGCCAGTATTTGGCTCATATCCCTGTAAACCCTTCCTCACTTCATTCCATACATGCATCATCATCTGCATGAAAAACCTCTGGTTCCTTTTTGACTTTACTCCTCTCACCTTAAACCTATGCTCTCTAGTTTTGGGCTCCCCTACCCTGAGAAAAAGAGCTTAACAACTTACTCTTTCCATGTCCCTCATGACTTCATCAACCTCTCTTAGGTCACCCCTCAGCCACCTACATTCCTGGGGAAAACAGCCCCAGCCTTTTCAGCCTCTTCCTATAGCTTGCACCCTCTAATCTTGTCAACATCCTAGTAAATCTTTTCTAAACCCTAAACTACAATCCTTACCTGATCTGGCCAGTACATGGATCCAGATCCAGAGTAATAGTTGACTTTTTAACTGTCCCATGAAATGACCTAGCAAGTCACTCAGTTGTAATAGTTGCTAGAAAGTCTCAAAGAATGTCAAGAATGATTGCATTTAGCATCAAGGGCTTGTTTTTGTACTTTGCATCAAGGAGCCCTGACAAAACGAGTCAACAGGAATCCGGGTGGAAAGCTCTCCACTGATTGGAGTCATACCAGATAGTATCCTAGGTTAAGCATCTTCAACTGCTTCAATCTTCCCTCCATTACCAAGTTAGAAGTGGCCATGTTCACAATGACTGCATAATGTTTAACAATATTCATGACTCCTCAGATATTGAAGTAGTTAATGTCCAAAAGTAGTGAGATACGGACAATGTCCGGGCTTGTGCTGAAAAGTGGCAAGAAACATTCACCACACAAATGCCAGGCAATGACTATCCCCAATAAGAGACAATATAACCATCACCCCTTGACAGTTGGTAACATTATTCATCACTATTCCCCCCCTATCAACATCCTTGGAGATACCGTTGACTAGAAACTAAGCTGAACTGCACTACCCAGACAAGAGCAGGTCACAGGCTAGAAAGCCTGCAGCAAGTAACACCCCTCTTGACCCCCCCAGTGCGTGTCCACAATTAATAAGGCAGAAGTCAGGAGTGTGATGGAATACTCTCCACCTGTTTGGATGAATGCAGCTCCAGTAATACTCCAGAATCTTGACACCATCCAGGGCAAAGCAGCTACATGTGCTCCTGACGCTCAGCAGCAGCCACGTGTACCATCTGCAAAATGCACTGCAGAAAATCATCGAAGCTCCTTAGACAGTATCTTCCAAACCGACAAAACCTCCGTCTAAAAAGATTGTACAACAGATACATGGTAGTATCGCCATCTGCAATTTTGCCTCCAAACCACTCAGCATCCTGACTTGGCAATGTACTATTGTTCCTTCGTTGTTGTAGGGTCAAAATCCTGGAATTCCATCCTTCATGGCATTGTGGATCTACCGACAGCGCGTTGCCTGCACTGGCTCAAGACGACAGCTCAATGTCACTATCTCAAGGGCAACTAAGGATGACCAATAATTGCTGGACCAGACAGTGACACCCACATTCTGAATGAATAAAACAAAATCCCCAACATAGCTACATTTATAGTTCTATAGATTAGATTAGATTACTTACAGTGTGGAAACAGGCCCTTCGGCCCAACAAGTCCACACCGACCCGCCGAGCGTAACCCACCCATTCCCCTACATTTACCCCTTTACCTAACACTACAGGCAATTTAGCATGGCCAATTCACCTGACATGAAACTGGTGTCCTCCAAGTTGAGTTATAGCATTGTCATGTTTTGAACAGTATATTGAATCTGAACACAGTAACAAATGTTTCAAATTGTAATCTGAGCTTTTTACCTATTACAGTATAGTGGATGTTTTGCACTGTTGGTGTTTTCCTGTTGAGGTGTTGAACTATGTTCCTGTCTGCCCCTTCCCAAGGTTGTGATGTTAAATCTGAAGGAATATAAAGCTCTCCCAATGTTCTGATTTAAATGGTCACTCTTTTCAATTAAGGTAATGACTTAATAAACATGAAGCATTTTGTAGCACTCAAAAAGGTTATGGTTTTCCCAGAAAATGTTAGTGTGAACAGTGCTTAAGTGTTATTTGTGACTCTTGTTATAGAGAAAAGGAACCATCCAAGGATAAGAAAATTAAAAAGACCATTCCATCTTGGGCGACGTTGTCTGCTAGTCAACTGGCTCGAGTGCAGAAGAATTCTCAGATCAGTGCTACTACACGACCAAAAATGGATGCTATTGTCATTGAAGCTATTAAGGTACGGAAAAATGTCTGTTATAGATGTTGCGAGCTTTTCAAGTTTCGTTAAGCTTTCTCACTGCAGCTCGAGCAACTATATCTTTTGGCTGCTGTGAAAGTTCAGATCACAGAAATAACGGTTTCACTTTTTGTTTAAACAAACCGATCTTTGAATAAGTTTAAAACTCATTCTGGTGATGGAATCCCCCATAACTTGTTAATCTGAAAGTGTTGACACCGTGATAGCACTCTTATCTCTTAAGTTAGATGGTCACGAATTCAAACCCTGGAGATTTATGCACTTGATCCAGTGTGAAGAAGCAGATAGTTTGGGGACTAGATTCTCAAACATGGAGCCAAAATTAGTAATAAATGCTGATAGATGAACAATTAGAATAAAGGAGCATTTGACCGGAAATCTTCAAATAGTAGAGACTACACCTGTGGATTTTGATGACACTATGATAGCATTTAAATAGATGGGTAACAGTACAACATTTGAGGGGTTCCTCAATAACTAGCTTCCAGCAATGGATAGAACACCGGCAGCTGAGCTTTGTTTATATAGTGTAAAAGACAGCAGTCACCTCCACAGGAGCATTTGATGAGTTCACTTTTGATGTGAGAACGACTTCTATAAGGATTTTCAGCAGCAAATAATTAACATGAGGATGGGTAATGTAATGATTGTGGAAATAGTTCTTGAGATTAGTGTACAAGATGGGAAACTCTGGTCATTGTAAGGAATGTCAGAGCCTGGGGTAGTGCGAAAGGTTGAATTTGGTGGCAGCAGTTAATGATGTTTTTGGTTTGGTCAATAATTGAAATCTCTTGACAAAAGTACCATAGCTTAAAGTTGTTCCTGGTGGCTTATATGCCAGCTTCTATTAAGTGCTTCTCAAGATACTTCAGTATTTGAGCTGTGCTGCCACTGTAGATAACTGAAGCTGAATTCTATTTTGTGATTTTTAACTGTTGAATTGGTAGGGGAGATGGGTGCAGGTTGTGTTGAAGTAAGCATGTGAAGGTTGAGGAGGACTGTTTTTAACCACCTTGACAAAAAGACTGAATTAGATGGGAACCGAGAAATCTTGAGGCCTCTGAGGTATTGTATTCTTTGCAAATTAATGCAGACCCTGAGCTTAACGCTACAGAGTTCAGGAACTAACTATATGAAGAAATGAATACTTTCCTTGTAAGTTGCGGCTTTAAGTTTAATGAAATAATGTTTTTGAGGTTATTGATGAATTCTGATTCTGCTCATTTGAGAGTCTGAATATCCATATATCAGTCCCAGTGCAGTTACCATATGACATCTTTGAATGAAATATAATTTGATTTATATTGCAACATTCTCCATTTCGATGTTTTATGCTTTACAACCAAGGCTTCTTTTGAAGCATTGTCGCTACTGAAGTTGTAAAATTCACCACCTAGTTAGTCTTTCAGATTGAAATAATAAGTGTGTCCTAATACACAGTTTTTTGAGGTGACGTTGCTAGATAGTGCTGACCATGGGTATTGGGGAACCTCCCCTTCTGTGTGCCTCTGAATAATGCAGCATTCCCTCTCTATTGTGCTGAAGTAGAGTCTCCATTTTATTCAAATTTTTCAGTTTGGGCTTGAAGCTATGATATCTGACTCTTGTAAGAAAGCCGTGCCTGAGCTAAGACACAACTTTGCCATTAAGAATAAAGAAATGTAGAACATATTCCAAGCAATTGATGCAGATTCAAAATGAGGAATTCACTCCAGCCATAGGCAAAGAGGTGATTGCAGCAGTCTGATCACCTTGAACTTCTTATTCGTTCATAGGATGAGTGTGTTGCTGACCAGCATTTATTGTCCATCGCTAAGTCCCCTGAAGGTGGTGGTGGTGGTGAGCTGCCTTCTTGAAATGCTACAATCTTTGGATGTCTAAGGACACCCACAGTGCTGTTCAGGAGTGTCAAGATTGTGACCCAACACAGTGAAACAATGGTGACGTAGTTCCAAGTCAGGATGGTATGTTGTTCAGAAGGGAACTTTGAGGTAATGCATCCACTGCCCTTGCCCTTCTAGGTGGTTGAGGTTGCTAGTTTGGAAATTGATGTCAAAGGATTCTTAGCAAATTGCTGCAGTGCATCTTATACACATTTAGTAGCTACAGCAAGCATTTTCCCAATTTAAAAGCAAAGATGTTGCATCTGAGTGTTAGCATCATGATGTACAAATCTTAAATGTTTACCTAATATGTGGCTTGCTGCTATATTGTTATTAGTTATTTATGGCAGCACTTGCAATTATTGCTATCAATTAAGTAATTTGGTTCCAATACTATCATTTTTGTAGAGCGATTATTGTAATGAGCTGTTTCAAATCCACAGCTGGAAAGGAAACATTTTTAAAATACTGTATATTTTTTATCAGGCTTGTTTTCAGAAGTCTGGTGCTTCCGTTGTTGCCATTCGAAAATATATCATTAACAAGTATCCGTCACTGGAACTGGAGCGCAGAGGATATATCCTGAAGCAAGCCTTAAAACGGGAGATGCAACGTGGTGCTATCAAACAGGTAATTGTTATTTTCTGGGTTGCCCCTAAAGACATTGAAAATAAAGTAAAATGTAGATACTATCTGATAATTAGAACTGGATTCCAATTCCACTATGTAGTTAGTATATGGTGAAGTTTAAATGCACCCCAGAAAAGTGAAATCTCTATTTCGTGGAGTAATTTTACTTCATAAAATATGTATAGCTACATTTTTATATTACATACAGTACGGAGAACTATAAAAGTAAGATACAGCTACTGCATGACTAATTGACTAACTAGGTAAATTGCATATTTGGACAAACTAATGAAGAGAAGGTTGAAAGATTATGTAAGTACAATAGTTAAAATTCCATAGGGAGTCATTAATGGAAATTTATGACAAGCTATTTCATCTTGTCTCGAACAGCAGATTCGGAGGACATATCCTTTGGATGAAGGGAAGTAACCTTGGAAACATTTTCAATGAGAGTGAGCAAGCCATCTATAGAACAGGCTTTCTGGAGGGATGGTAGAAATTGTTAATATTGATTGATTGAAAATTAGCCAAATGCTGTGCCTGAGGATACACTTGGTAGTTCAAGCTCTATTCTGCCATTAATGGTATTCACTGTTTTGACGACTAAATGTCTGAATTTTGGTAAAACCTTTGTTCAGCTGTGCTGAAATAGTGATCACAAGGGTTTTTTTTGTGAATTGTTTGTGAGGACCTTTTCCCCAGTGCTGAGCAAATATAAGTATTCTCCATCCTCATTATCCCTTGATTTACTATCCAAGACCCATTTACTTGTGAAGTTAGCCTCAGACCCCCATCTCTCAATTTTCCTGTTGTCTCATCTAGTCTCCATCAGTAAACATTGTGCAGTCCTTCATGATATATAGGATACACCTGTGGAATTGTGGTTAAATAATGACCGAAATCGGTGTGCGGCGAAAATTATCTCTGTATTCAGCAACCACAGTAGCACAATTCAAGCTGGTGATGGAATCCCAAAATACTGTTCTTACAGTAGCTTCTTTATACACACTTCTTACATATGTTGAAATTCTATCACTATGGTGTTACATTGTTTTCCCTATTATACATCAAGGTTTGCCTAATCTCTTGGGTAAAAGGGAGATGGTCTAAACATTTGTTATATGGTGGCTGTTACCTTCTGATGGGATTAAATGTCTGTCCAGTCTGTTTGCATAATTAAGAGGTGTTAGCCCCTTTTGTCTTTTAAGTTAGCAAATGTTAAGTAAAACTACTAGGCCTATATGCTCTAAATAAGTTTGAAATTCATATATGTACTTAATAAAAGAATAAAGCATATTAAACTGATTACTCCAGCTGGGTTGTGAGATTTGTTTACTGTTTGCTAAAGAGAGTTTCATTCATTCATACAATTTCATGGAAGCACTGCTTTGACAGTAAAGGGGACAGTGGCCCTGTTCAATGCTTTTACTAGTTGGGTAAACTGATGTTCCAAAATCTATTCAGGTCTTGAGAAATGGTTGGTAAGTTTTCATAGTTTTCGTTGTTTCGTGGAAACAGTTGGAAGGGTATTGTTGAATAGGTTAGTAATCTTGGATACTTATTCAGAGGTAGCTTTTGATGTAAATAGGTCTGATTAAGGGTCGAAGGTGTGAAGGAGCAGTAATGTGTATGGAAGTAATGTTTTAATTTAGTCTATCCTGCAATAGTAAAATGCATGACAAAAATGTGGTTTAATGAATAAAAATGCATTATAGTAAACAACAGGTTTCTAAAATGTAATGAATGAATGGGAGCATGATGATAATGTTTATAGTGAACTGGTGAATGAGTTGTAAAGATACCTATAACAATGTATTTAACAAGTATGTACTAGTCAGGGAAATTGTTCGATGTTCTGCAATCTATTCAGTCCTGAGAAACGTTCGGCAATGGCTGATTTTATATTACAATCTTTCCGTAGTTTCAGGTGCATCCTGAAGACACTGTGGTGGTGAGGGTGTTGTTTCTGAATAGAGGTCTGATAAAGGTTGAAGGTGTGAAGTTGCAGTAATGGGTATGGAAGTAATATTTTAACTTAAAATCACAATGCCAGGTTATAGTCCAACAAGTTTATTTGGAAGTACTAGCTTTTGGAGCGCTGCTCCTCCAGTCCACCACCAGCATCTCCACCTCATGTTTTAATTTAGTCTATCTTGCAACAGTAAAATGCACTACAAAAATGCTCATTATAGTAAACAACAGGTTACTAAAGGGTTATGAATGAATGGGAACATGGTGCTAATGAACATAGCAAACTGCTGAGTGAGTAGAGATACCAATAATACAATATCTCTCAGTTCCTTTTTTTTTGATTCTCCTGAGACCCTTCAAAGAGGATCACTCAATTCTTATCCTAGCTCAAATATACCACTTGGGTCTTTTAGATGATGGAGGGGCTTGCAGGGATATGGTTCACAGTTGGAAATAGTATATACTTTTAACAGTTAATTGGCAACTGCACTTTACAAAAAGAGAACATACATAGTTAGTGTGGAATGTCCATTTGATGTAGGAGATGTGAATCCTTGACAGAAACTGGATATTAGCCATATCTGATATGGTCATTCCCACTTTGCACCCAAGAGTTCATTATAGATCTTTTTCACAAGAACCCACTTGCTTGGTACAATGTTGTGACCTCCCTCTGACGAGTCCTTCCATGCAGCCGATACCTGTGAGGAAACAGAACTTACAGCACTTGACAGTACGATAATATGACATTTGCCATTCTGTAAATCTGTTATCTAGGATAGAGATATTGGCCTGCCTGTGTTGGGAATAGTCCTGACACATTACACAAAAATATTTGTAATAACTGGGGGCAAGGCATTCTCTCCTGGTATTTAGCCAATCGCTGTTTCAAGTTCTGATTCATTATTTCCTCTTGCCCCAATGAATCTGGATGATAAGGTCCGATCAGTCCTTCCAAAGTCATGGGCAACGCCAAAAGGGTAGCAGGAGTCTGTGTAAATATTGGTAGACTGATCCTCTGCTGTTCTACAGGCTTCAGTCAGAATCTGTCTTGACAGCCCATGTGATGTTGTAGTTAATATACATTCCCTACTTATCTTTTGCATAGGCCACACCAGGCTGTTGTAAGTGCTGTGGATTTTTATCAAAGTCCCTTTTTCCTGTTTGGTGCAAGACGGAGGTGTTCCTGTAAAAACGATGGGTTCCATTTTTAGTAACCCACAATCGTCCTTGTTTTTAGCGCAGATGGAGTGATCTTTTAATTTTTTCCTTTGTAGGGTTCTGATGGACCACGTTAACTGTCTATCGTTGAAACGTAAAGATGAATTCAGTTGGGTGAGGATATCCATTTTGGCAAGTGGCTGGGCTACAGGTCCTACCCATAGACAGGTTACCAACTTGGCGCCAAATTCAGTGTGTATGGGTTTGCTCATCTTAATTTTGATCCTATCAGCTCCTGCTTCACAACTTGTCCGCACTGACCTGTCTAGCAGGAGTTTGGTCTCATACTGTGGGGTAGTCACATCAATTCTGCTGTGTCCAAAAAGCATTCAGTGTCCAGGTCACTCACCCTCATGGTCACATACAGTTGATTTCCCCTCTGCTGTCATAAAGCATTAGGAGATAGAGGGACACAGGGTGGGCTCTTTCCGTTTTTTTTGTCAACTTTAGCTCTTGCTGCTGGGTGTTTTTTTTAAACTGTTCGAGGAGATTTAGTCTTACTCCCAGTTTCTGAGTCTCCTCTTCCTCCATGGGGCAATTTTTCCCCTTTGCCAGCACTTCCTGGCCCAGTATCCGTCCTTCCCACAGAAGTGACACCTCCCTGGGCATTTGTCTTGGGTCTTTCTAGGGTTACTGAGGGCCTGTCCTATTTGTACTACCTGTAGGGCTTGCAGTTTGGCATCCATATCTCAGTCAAGCTAGCAGACTTGGTCAACCAGTTCATAATAATTAGTCCCCCTCTGGTCTCAGTCGTGTTTGGTCAGCTTGAACATTTTAGTGAGCTCAGATTTACGTTCAGCCACAAAAGCAGACTTAAGGCTGTCATCACAGCCTTCAAAATCTCTTGTTGTCTTATACATTTGGAACTCAATATTATTTCCAGATCGTCCTAAACCTTATATTCTGGGACTTATGTGGGTTTTTGACAGCGAGCTGTGACTTTTGTCCAGTCGTCTTATGCAGACTATACCCATGTAACCAGTGTTTTATTATTGTCCAGCCAGCTTGCAGGTCCTCCTGTTACTCTCCTAGAGCACTTTTGGCTGCCTCATGAAGAAGGTGTCCTTCTCTTATACTCACTTTCATGGTCTGAATATGTACCCCATCCCAAGGATGGAGCATGTAGATTTCCCTGAACTGGTCTAGGCTTTCCCATGTTGTCTTTGGCCCCTTCTTTGGCTGAGGCATTTTTTTAGGCCATGTTTCCAGGGGTCGCAGGCCCATGCACAGTGTGCATTTCAGTCCGTTTTACCAGAACAGTCACCTCTGTGGCATCCTCTAACCTTTGCCTTACCACTTTCCCTAGAACTGTTTCATGTTATCTTGGGTCCACTATCCTTGGGGCATATTATACTGCTGCCTGATTTTGGTTAGGGTCTTTCCTAATAATTTTACTTCAAGCAAGTTCTGTAACTCAGTTGCATTTGTTCCTCGGTTACGTCAGGAGGGGCCAACCCACCTTCGGAGGTCGTAGGCAGTTACCTTGGGTCACTCATGGTCACCTGAATTCATGCGTTGTGGGTAGTTTCCTGCCATAGGCTATTTCAGCCAATTAGGAATGCTCAAGGTCTGGATGTGAGGGATTTGAAAACATGGCCAACTCTCAAAAGGTTCAGGACTGATTCTGGGGCTAGATCACAACGCTAAGAAGGCAACTTCTTACCTTGGAAGAGTTGGTCAGTTTAGATGGTGTCCCCAGTGATCCTGCCAACTGTGCCAAGTTGTAGGATTATATTCAAATGATGATTGTAATCAGTGAGTGGCGAAAATTGCCTTTTTATTCAGCAACCGCAGTAGCACAATTCAAGGTGGCAAGAGAATCCTGAAGTACAGTTCTTACCATAGCTGTTTTATACACAGTTTTTACACACAGAATTTTACTGTCATTATGGTGTTACATTGTTTATCTATTGTACACAAAGGTTTGTGTGACTTCTGTCCTGGGGAAACAGGAGATGGTTTAAACATTTGTTAAATGGTGTTACTTCTGATGGGATTAAGTGTCTGCTTGTATAATTAAGAGGTAGCCATGCTGGTATTGAACTGGGGTGGACAAAGTTAAAAATTCCCAAGATAACTTAAGGTTTTATTTAAGTGGCATCTCAGTTCAGACAATGTATTAAAGATGTGATATACATACCTTTGTCTCAGGAATGTGACTTGAACGATGCTTTGGGATTTACATATTAATAAATCAAAGCTTGCAACTAAAAGATAAAAGATTTAACCGCAATCTAGGTTTGTTCAACATGTCACATCAGTTGTATGACACTATGATCTTTTGCTATAAGTTCTGTGACCTATGATCCTGCTCCACTAGCTACCTGATGAAGGACCAGTGCTCTGAAAACTTGTACTTCCAAGTAAACCTGTTGGACCATAACCTGGTGTTGAGATTTTTTAATTAAGTATTAGTACTTTTGTCTTTGTAAGTTAGTACATGTTAAGTAAAACTGTTAGGTCTATATGCTTTAAATAAGTTTGAAATCATAAATGTACTTAATAAAAAGAATAAACAATATTAAACTGATTACCACAGACAGGTTGTGAGATTTGTGTTTGCTATTTGCTGGTGAGAGTTTCTTTCATCCAGGCAATTTCGTGGAGGCGCTGCTTTGATAGTAAAGGGGACAGTGGCCTTGTTTAATGTATTTACTAGTTGGTTAAACTGTTCGTTCCAAAATCTGTTCAGGTCCTGAGAGATGGTTGGTAAGGGCTGATCAATATTATAATCTTTTCATAGTTTTGGGTGAGTCGTGGAAACAGTCGGGAGGGTATTGTTGAATAGGTTAGTAATCTTTGATATTTATTCAGAGGTAGCTTTTGATGTAAATAGGTCTGATTAAGGGTTGAAGATGTGAAGGAGCAGTAATGAGTATGGAAGTAATGTTTTAATTTAGTCTATCCTGCAGCAGTAAAATGCATGACAAAAATGTGGTTTAATGAATGAAAAATGCATTTTCATAAACAACAGGTTACTAAAGTGTAATGAATGAGTGGGAACATGATATTTATGAATATAGTGAGCTGGTGAGTTGTAAAGACACCTATCCCATGTCTGAGCATATTTTGGTTATCCATGGGAAGTCCATGGTTATGTTCCTCTAAGATAGTGAGAACTGATTATATGCAAGTGCTGAATGATATTACTGTTTAGCTTTGTTTCAACAGGTACACAGTATACTGCCTGTATATAATATGCAATAATTCTAAGTATGTCCTTTCCAGGTGAAGGGAAAAGGTGCTTCGGGAAGTTTTGTTGTTGCGTCAAATGCAGGAAAACCAGCAAATAAATCGAAACAGGACAAAAAGGTAAAAGAAATGTTTGCAACAAGTCTAACGATAGTATTAAAGATGTCTTCTATTTCCATTGACCAGTTTTCCACCAGTTTTGCAAATATCTCTGACATTCCAGGAGATTGAGGTGCAAGATATTAGAAAAACAGAGTTTGCTTCAGAGTAGTCAGCATGCCTTTCTGCATGAGATCATGCCTCACAAATTTGTTGGAGTTCTTTGAAGTGACCAGGAAAGCGGTTGAGATGTGCCTCAGGGCTCATTGCTGGGCACATTCCTGTTAGTTATCTATATCAGTGATTTGGATGAGAATATACAAGGCATGAGTAGTAAGTTTGCAGATGACACTAAACGGGTGGTATCGTGGACAGTGAGGAAAGTTATCAAATTACAGCAGGATCTTGATCCACTGAGGAAGTGGACCAAGAAATGACACATGCCGTTTAATATATATAAGTGACGTGTTAAATTTTGGAAAGTCAAATCAAGGTAGGAGCTTCATGGCGAATGGTAAGGACTTAAGGAGTGTAGTGGAACAGAGGGACCTTGTAGTTTAGGTGCATGGTTCTCTGAAAGTGGAGTCACAGGTAGACAGGACAGTGAAGAAGGCTTTTGGCACTCCGTCCTTCATCAGTCAGGGCATTGAGTATAGAAGTTGGGAAGGTATGTTGCAGTTGTACAGGACTTTGGTGAGGCCACACTTGGAGTATTGTGTTCTGTTTGTCACCTTTTTCTATAGGAAGGATGTTATTAAACTGGAAAGAGTGCAGAAGAAATTTACAAAGATGTTGTCAGGACTTAAGGGTCTGAGTTGTAAGGAGAGGTTGGACAAACTAGGAATTTTTTTCTTTAGCACGTAGGCGACTGAGAGGTGATCTTAATGTATAAATTTGAGAAGCATTGATAGGGTGAATGCATTCATTCATTCTTTTTCCCAGGGGTTGGGGAATCGAAGAGGAGCAGGAATCGGTTTAAGGTTAGAAGAGAAAGAATAAAAAGGAACCTGTGGGCAACTTTTTTTCGACAGTTATGCACATGAAATGAGCTGCCAGCAGAAGTGTCTGAGGCAGTTACATTAACATAATTTAAAAGACATGGAAAAAATGGCCATGCTAAATTGCCCATAGTGTTCAGGAATGTGTAGCTTAGGTGCATTAGTTGGGGTAAATGTAGAATAATAGGGTAGAAGAATGGCTCTGGGTGGGTTACTCTTCAGAGCGTCGGTGTGGACCTTTTGGGCCAAATGGCCTGTTTGCACACAGCAGCGATTCTATGAAATACAAGGATGGGAAGTGTTTAGAAGGACATGGGCCAAGTGCAGGGAAATGGCTTTTGTGTGGATGAACAGTTTGGTTGGCATTGACTATTTTGGGCTGAAAGGCCTTTCTGTCTGCTGTAGGACTCCTGACTATTACTCGTTTGTTCAGCACTGTAATTGTGCTGCTTTAGCAGGTAAAGTACACCTGTGTTGAGCCTGACTGATCTCATTTGAAACCAC
This sequence comes from Chiloscyllium plagiosum, assembly GCF_004010195.1. NCBI lineage: Eukaryota > Metazoa > Chordata > Chondrichthyes > Orectolobiformes > Hemiscylliidae > Chiloscyllium > Chiloscyllium plagiosum. The sequence continues at coordinate 8,283,978 of NC_057743.1, read as the reverse complement.
TTTTCTGGTAATATTTATGGGGAAAATCAACAAACTAGGCAAATACTAGAATTTGTTACTAATTTTGTTTGCTGCAGCTTTAAGTTTGTTTTCATCTATAAAATCCCGGACTGCCTGGTGATAATAAGGGTGAAATTATCAATGTTCATTCACTATACTCCAGTGAAACCAACAACAATCTGTATGATTTCAAGTTAATTTGAAAATGAAGAATTTGTTCAATAAATCCTCTTAATATACTCCAGCAACAGTGGGTGAGGTATGATCATAAAAACTACCATTTTTGTGCTTTAACAGCACTTAAAACATTGCACCTTGTTAAATGAGGTGTATTATCCTATTTTACACTATGAACTTATGATTGTTGCTGATCAAGTGTATCACTGGTCCTGCATTACAGTCTGTTCTGATATAATGCGATAGTTCCGTTTCCATGTGATCCCACGTTATAAGAAAATCGCATAGTAGCAGCACCATTTAAACCGATGGACCAGAGTCGCGTTTATAGCCAGTGCAGGTAAGGAAAGTTTGCTTTCTACAAATAATGGCCTAAATTCTTCAATCATGTGGTAGCCAAATCCTGTTGAAGAAATGTGCGTTATAGCAGAACCGACTGTATATATTTGTGGAATAGCATATCGCTGTATGATTCTGATTCCATTCTAAGAAATTCCCAATGTTGAAATTTAGAGTTTGATCTATTGCTCCTTCAGCTTCTGTGTAAATCTAATCATTATTTTGCTTTCTGAAAACTTAAAAAGGATGGATGAGATGATCTTAATACCTTGGTTTCCTGTCTATAAGAATACTTAAATGTGCTTGGCAGCTGATGATAATGGTGCCTGTAGACCCCCTTGACTTGGCACCTGATTTAAACTGCAGTTGAGAAGGGGAAAAACTGTGGCTTGGTTTTCCTGTTGACTGTAAAGAAAATCAGGTCCAGTATGCTAGAATATGCCAAACAAGACTGAATTAATTGGGTTGCTCATAATTTCTTTAAAAGGGTAGTGGAGGAGATTAGTGGAATTGAAAATGTATAGTAACGAAATGTGAATGAGGCATTATTTTTAAATTGAAGCAAGTGTCAATTCAGTCTCTCAATCCTTTGATCTGTTACTTTTTCTCATTATTATGCTGACTACATTTTCAGTGAGGTAGCATTTACTAATCTAGTGTGAAGATACTCAGGTCAAGAATGGTGTTTTGTGCATTTCCTTTTTATTTTAAGTATTCCAACTTTCTCCTTTTCTTGAAGTTCAAATATTCATGTAGCAACGATTTCCATTACCCCAAATCCAAGACACGAGAGAAAATTTCATTTGAGCGGAACTAACTGCTAATAGTTCAGCTGGTATAGAGTGTCAGTCCTGCTGAAATTCAGACTTTAATCCAAATAAAAACTAAAATGTTCACGGAGATTTCAAAAGCAACAACCTAAATTTTGGTATATGTTCCAAGGCAGTCATTTGTCCATGACCTTTTTGAGCATTGTGATTGGTGATTTTTTTCCTCTTGTTATTTTTAACTTAGTGTGTACTAGGATTCCTGCCATAGAACTGGGAACTTTTAATTGATGAGATCTAGGTGATCTCCCGTACTGTATATGGACTTTATCTTTAGCAATTTTAGCCGTTACTAGCGACATTGACAACTGTTTTCAGTTTTCAGTACATCGATATGCTTTTCCAGTTGGAGTAGGAACTTGATCACCTCAAAACTTGCATATAATACCTCTGCTCAGCAAACTTAATATGGACTTTACAGAAGGTAAGTGCTTTATTGCAAACAAAAGCTCTTATTTTTGGTCAAGCCTAGTATTCTTTCTTTTAATAGAAAACTACTTCTTCCGGACCAATGGAGCAGCCAATAAAACTGGAGGATGCTCTCCCACTGGCATTTACAAAGCTGTGTGAACCTAAAGAGGCATCATACAGTCTTATCAAGAAGTATCTTCTTCAATATTATCCCAAACTAAATGCTGAGAGCAGGTATGAAAGTGAAATTTGTGTTCGTGTACTTGTCCAAGGCTACAAACACTCAATCCCTGCTTTGAAATTCAGCCAATTCTTGATCATGATCTGCTTTTCATTGTCACAGAACAATCATTAAAGTTTTTCACTTGTTCAAATGATGTAACCAGGTCAATCCTTAATGTTTTTTTCATAATAGCTGGAAAATGTGGTCTCAGATGATTTAACAAAATTCTTTGGGTTTTACCCCAAATGGAACTTAAGTAAGCAGTGTCACAGGAGGATAAACAGGAGAGAAAGCTGCAATTGAAAATGTCATATTAATAAAGACTGAAGGGAGAGTATGGAATGTGAATGTAGGAAAAGGAAAGAAGAGGCAGAACAGCAATGATATTTGTGTAATAGCAGTATACATACTTTAAAAAGTATCTCTTTGGCAGCTGCATCTCCTTCAACCTCCGCCTGCTGGCAATTAACTGACCAGTAATCAAGAATGACACCTATGTATGTTAGTTATATAACATTTTTTTTGGCAGGGATCTGCCCTTTCCAAATACAAAGTTGATTATTCAGTGATTTTCAATTCACTGCAAGGGGTATTGATGCTTCTGGATATGGCCACCGTATATCTAATCATGTAACATTTTTTGAGATCTTACGTTATACTGTAAGAACTATAAATCATTTCTTACTAACAATTATTTGTGTGCCTGATTGTAGGCCATATTTACTTAAACAAGCTTTGCAAAGAGCCGTAGATAAGGGTCAGCTGGAGCAGATCACTGGCAAGGGAGCATCGGGTACATTTCAGGTACGTATTTCAGGTGCTAACCATGTGTTCAGTGAGATTGGGTCGGGGTTCTGAGGCTCGTTTTGACATACATACATGATCATATTGCATTTAAATGGATTTTCCTTCTTTGGTAGGTGTTTCAAAGTTCTCCTGCTTTTTGCCCTAGTGGTTGAAATTCTGAGATGGTTTAAATAAGTTGGTTATCCTGAACAACCTAAGTTCACTTGGATACCCATCTAACATTTTAATAGTTGGCACCCAAGACAGTTTTCAGTTTGAACACAAGATGGAGCATTTTACAAGAGTGAGTAAAGGGAAAGTTGGCAGTTGCACCTATTAAACTACATGAACTTTCAATGTCTGAACAGAGAACTCTACATTTTGGTTGCCCCTGCAATGCAGTGTCAAAGCTTGATTATGTGAAAATAATTTATTTTTAAAATTACAGTGACTTGAATGTTTTATTGCAGCTCAAAAAGGCTGGAGATAAGCCATTGTTAAGTGGAGGTCCATTTGAGGATGCAATCCTTAGTGCCATAACTGCTATGAATGAACCTAAAACCTGCTCAACAACAGCTCTTAAAAAATATGTCTCTGAGAAAGTTCCTGCAGCAAATTCTAATTTCCAGAGTAAGTCACAACTATCTTTTGTATATTACTTAAATGAAAAATGTAAAATATGAATTGTTTTAAGATCTGACAATTTCTCCTGGAAATTTATTTTCTTAATTGAGAAAGAAGGGCTAGCTTTTCCTGAGATGCTCTTGCTAACCATTGGTTACATACGTATGCATCTTACGGAACATTTTTTAAATTAATGTATGGCTTTTACTGAACTAGTATGTCTTTTCCCTCCACTACTCCATGTCCTTGTTGCAGACCTCCCCACCAGCTTCCCTCTGAAGGGGGCAAAACAATGGGTCCCACTGATAATTCAGGATTCTTTGGCCAGGAAATCCTCTCCAGCTCCTGAAAAGTGATCAGACCAGTTGCAGGAAAACCGAACACATTTGTTTGCTAAAAGTCTTATCATCTTTCTGCTTGGATTTCATTTCCTAAATTTTAAACAGTGCCTTAAGCACAATAATGGCAAGGAACTGATCTTCACTACCACCATCCATAAGGAACTGTTCCTCTGACTGAAGTGAATATTTTTCGCACTCCGCATCCTCTCCCTGTCTAGATCTTCTAGGCCCATCACGTTCAATCCACCAGTATTATCAATGCCTTGAATACTCTGAAAAACTGAGCAAACCCAAAGAATGAAATTCATCATTTTCTGCCATGCACATAGACCAGAGAATATCTCCATTACCATTTTCTTTATGTTCCCAATAAAGGTATGATCTTTTTGAGTTAGAAACCTGCACATTACCCCAGATGTCTCACTACATATTGAGATCTCAAACACCATTTTAGTAATATGTTCTTGTGCAATATTGAATCTAATCAGGAAGAGGAAATGGGATGACGTTAAATGGTTTCCTTTTTCACAGTAAAAATGTTGCCAATATCAGCTCTTCAGTGAATTCTGTTATTTAATTATTTTATACAAATATCTAGGTATGTAAATTTAAGCTTGTGATCTTATCCGCATTGTGGTGATGTAACTTGGCAAAAGCTTTATTTTTTAAATATTTTGTTCTGTGGTTATTTTCCCCTTACTATTGCAACTGAAATGGGTGTGGAAATGGTGACCTTTTCTATCATTACGTTGCCATTAGTATTTTGATCTGTGTTCTGTTGTTTCCAGTGCATATGTTGAAGAGAACGTTGCAGAAGTGTGAAAAAAATGGATGGATTGAACAAATTTCTGGGAAAGGATTCAGTGGCTCCTTTCAACTTTGCTTCCCATTTTATCCCAGGCAAGGAGGCTCTTAATTAACAGGATTTGGAGCGCTTCCGTATTGTATTGACATTTGCAGTTTCTATCAAAAGGGCTTATATCAGCTGCGATCCCCTGATCTGTCACTTGGCTTTTTTTAACGACGACTGTTTTTGATTTAGTTAAACAAACATGAGTTGCATGGTTCATTTTGTGTTCAAAAATGCAGCTTTTAAATTCATTGAACATCTTGAGGAAAATAATGATAATCACCTCACAGGGTTAACAATTGTGAATAATGTTTTCAAAAAGTACCCATGTTCCTTTTGTGTGGTATTTAATTTGACTGTCCATTAGAATTTGATTATAGTTTTTAATGTTGCACTGAATATGCTGGTTCAGCATTGATGTCCAATTCGATGAACTATCTTTTACAAAAAAATGTAAAGAATGGAGAAGAATGCAGAGACTATTCATAATCGTGGTTTGTAGGGATATAAGATTTTAGTAATGTGGATAGATTGGTGAAGCTTGGGCTGTTTCCTTTCAAAGCCATGTTGATTATCCCTAATCAGTCCTTGCCTTTCCAAATACATGTACATCCTGTCCCTCAGGATTCCCTCCAACAACTTGCCCACCACCGATGTCAGGTTCACTGGTCCATAGTTCCCTGGCTTGTCTTTACCACCCTTCTTAAACAGTGGCACCACGTTAGCCAATGGCGGGGAAATCATGTCTCACAAACTTGATTGAGTTTTTTGAGGAAGTAACAAAGAGGATTGATGAGGGCAGAGCTGTAGATGTGATCTATGTGGACTTCAGTAAGGCGTTCGACAAGATTCCACATGGGAGATTTGGTAGCAAGGTTAGATCTCATGGAATACAAGAAGAACTAGCCATTTGCATGTGGTATGTGTATGGAATGTGTATGGAATGAGCTGCCAGAGGAAGTGATGGAGGCTGGTACAATTGCAACATTTAAGAGGCATTTGGATGAGTATATGAATTGGAAGGGTTTGGAGGGATATGGGCCGGTTGCTGGCAGGTGGGAATAGTTTGGGTTGGGATATCTGATCGGCATGGGTGGGTTGGACCGAAAGGTCTGTTTCCATGCTGTACATCTCTATGACTCTAAGAAAGGAAGGTTGAGTTGTGACTTGACGGAGGTGATCGAAATCATGAATATCATGGATTAATGGACAGAGAAACTGTTTATGTTAGACGAATTATGAACCAGAAGACACCAATTCATATAGTTAGCAAAAGAATCAGCAATGTGTGAAAAAGTGTTCTTTATGCAGAAAGCTGGTTAGCATATAGAAATATATTGCCAAAAATTACGATGGAGCCAGATTAAAATTGTGACTTCCGAAAGGGAATTGGTAAGCACCTGAAGAGAACGCTTGCCCAGCTGCGTGGAGTGGATGTGGAAGAGGTCTGACTTGCAAGTTGCCAAAGCTGCCTTATTGGGGATAGGCAGGAGGTGTCAAATGGACAATCCCATTTTGCTTAATCGCTTCTCACTTGATCAAGGACTGAGGAAGGCTCTTTTTTTTACTAAAGTAACATTCCTGATAAATTAAAAAAGAAAGTGGAATGCAGAAAATTCTAGACTGACTAGCATGACCTTGGTCATTGGTAACATTTTAGAGTCCCATTATTAAGGGTGAGACTGCGGAATACTTGGAAGTGCATGGTAAAATAGGGTTGAGTCAGCAGAATTTTGTCAAGGGAAGGTCATGCTTGACAAATTGTTAGAATTGTTTGAGGAGGTATCGAGCATGTTATGCAAAGGAAAGCCAGTGGACATAGTCTATTTGAATTTCCAGAAGACCTTTGATATGGTGCTGCACAAGAGACTGCTAAATAAGAACCCACGGTTTTAGGTGCAAGGCATTGTCATGGGTGTAAGGTAGAGATTTGGGGATGAAGAGGTCGTTTTCACAACAGCATCTGGTGACTAATGGAGTCCTGCAGAGACAATAACTGTTCCATGTGTGGGCGAAGGAACTGAGATTTGTTGATTTTGCAGATGACACAAAAAAATTGTGGTGAACACTCGTGTTGGGGAGGCTGCAGAAGGATGCGAATAAAAGTGGTAGATGGCAAGTGTGAGATTATGCACTTCGGTAGGAAGAATTGAGGCATGTACTATTTTCTAAATTGCAACGGCTTTGCAAATCTGGTGCACAAAGGGACTTAGGTATCCTTGTTCAGGATTCTCTTAATTGGTAGGTTCAGTTGGCAATTCAGAAGGTAGATGGAATGCTAATATTAATTTCAAGAGGGCTAGAATGTAACAACAGTGATGTAATGCCAAAGCTCTCTAAGACTGTGGGTATACCATACTTGGAATATTGGGAGGAGTTCTGGGCCTTGTATGTAAGGAAGGATGTGCTGCCATTAAATGGGACCTAGAAGAGATTTACAAGAATGATTCCCATGGATGAAGGAGGTTCACTGGATCTGAAATGTTAACTGATTTCTCTCCACAGCTGCTGCCAGACTTGCTGAGTATTTCCAGCAACTTCTGTTTTTGTTTCTGGTTTTCAGCATCCACAGTTCGTTCTTTTTTTATTCTGCTCTATATTTAATAAAGCATTAAGCTCTTACTTTTAAGATTTCTTTGTTTTGCACAGCACTAATTCTGGCTAAATATTTTTACCATTTTTCTTTAGCCCTAGTATCCTATTCCCAGAAAAGAAACATCAGGAAGAAGAGGAAGAATCTGAGGAGGAGGAGGAGGAGGAGGACGACGAGGATGAGTCAGAATCAGAAGAGGATGAATCTGATGATGAACCACCTAAAAAAAGGTAGCTGAGTTTCATTTAGTATTAATCTTTTTTTGAGGGTGTACATTTCTGCAAGAATAAAGAGTTGCTTATGATAAGTATCAGTGTTCTGGCCTTAGTATCCAGCTCATCAATTGTGATGTTTGAATCTGTGGGATGCACAAGTATTTGAAATCAATAAAGCCTTAGCTGAGATAAAACTGGAGATTTGAAATCTTGGAGATTTGATACAAGGTAAATTATTCAAAATACACAGCAGATCCCATCACCTGTGAAGAGAATAGGTGTCAAAACTGTCAGAACATTGACAGCTTAAAGCTTAGAATTGTTCTGTTCTTAACCGATGTTGAAAGTCTAGCGTTGAATTTAACAATTCATATTCAAAAGTGATTCTTACAGTAGAGAGAGTTTTTAAACTTTCTATTTCAATTAAACTGAGTCAATTTTATAAAATGTGTTGGTTGCATAGCAATGAACAAATAAGAGACATTGATAAATTGCCAGATTTTTGCCATTTGACTGCAATATATGGGCTGCTGAGTAGCTATTTCTCATTTACAACCTGAAACAGACACAAGGCAGTTCCGCGAGCCAAGGCCAAGCTGCAGAAACGAAAAGCTGCCACGTCGAAAAAAGCAGTTGCTGCTAAGAGGAGCACGTCGTCAAGAAAAGCACCAGCAAAAAAAACAGCTAAAAAGTCCAGGTCCTCACCAGTGAAGTTGGCCAAAAAACCTGCGGTGGTTAAAAAGCCTCTGCGTGGGTCTCTTAAGTCTCCAGCAACTCCAAAGAAGGTGAAAGGACCCACCAAGACCACAAGGCATTCACAGAGGCAGAGAAAGTAGCAAAGGCAAACGTGGAATGCTTTTCTTTGGTGGTGCATGGTTTTGTCTATTTGAAACATGCCACGTGACATGATAACTTTTCTGCAGCTAACCTAGAAAAAGTAGAAACTTATTTTTAGATAATTATGTAGAATGCTATTTTAGATAAGCTGTTGGACATCAACTTGTTTCAAGAAGGTTTTTATTAGTTTAATGGGTTTTAACACTTTATATTTAAGTGTGTGACCTTATGATGAAATAGTAAGCAACACACTTGGTTTTTACCTTTTAAGTGGGGAGCAAACACAATTGTTGGTTGACTTAAATGAATATCATGGTTTTGGAAAATTCATTTGTTGCTGTAATTTTTTATAAGGTGATATCTGACCTCCATAGTTGACGGATTCTTCCTGGGGTGACAATGGCTTCGTGATAATGTCACTAAGCTAACAATCAGAGGCCCAGACTAATGCTGTGATGTATGTGTTCAAATCCTATAATGGCAGCTGATAGAATTTAAGTTCAGTGAATAAAACCACAATGGTGCCCATGAAGCTATCATCAATTGTTGGAAAACTAAAAATCTATCTGGTTCACTAGTGGCCACTAAGGAAGGAAATCTGCCATCCTTACCAGCTGACCTAAATATAATTCCAGATGCTCAGCAGTTCATACATCACATTAAAGTAAATCTTGAAGATGATGTTTCCGTTAAGGTATATGCAGCAGCTTGGAAGATACCGTGGAGATCTTATTGTGTTTAATGAGGAAAAAATGTTAACGCTGATGCATTCAAAAAATTGGTTACACTCTGTAATAAAATTTCAAAAGGAACATTGTTTGGGGAAAGCTCATTTGTGCCATGATAGAGTGAGATCAGACATTAAGATTTTCTCATGAAACTAAAGGGGAGAGCCCCAAAATGAGGATGGTGAAAATCTTTTGCTTTGGCCTGTCTTCACCCATTACGGTCAGGTGTTATCTTAAGTTCATTAATATTGTTCAAAGTCCCTGTATGATTTGTATTGGAGATCAGTGTAATGAAAATCACCTTGTACACATTGTATGTGTATTGATGAATGTTGCTACTCTATTTTACTTTTTGATAATTGCATTAGTGTCAGATTTGTTGAAGTACAGTACTTGCATGCAGCACCATTTTGTTAAGCTTTTTTCTGTAATCTTGTCTCACTTAGTAAAAAATACTGTACATTGTATATTGTTGTCAACAATCATTTACAGCTTGCCTTGACAACACGTGAATTGTTGCAGCAAGATTAGCCTTGGTTTTCCTTTACTCATGAGCTGCTTTCAGCTTAAAATAAGCATTTTTTCATATGATAAAGGGGGGAAAATTTAGAACAGTGGTTCAGTCTGTTGTGTATTCATCAACCTATATTAGCACTAAAGAGAGAGACTGCAGCTGAAAGTTTACCCATTCATTTCTGTTCAAAAATAGGAAACACTCAGGTCAGACAGCAGCAGTAGAGAGAAACAAAGTTGTGCCAAGATTCTGTCTATCTAATTTAATTTCAATTTCCAGTATCAGATTGTTTTTATGACCATCTTTAATTTTGCCTATGAATTGAGATTATGACTGGTCCAAAATGTTTATGGTTAATACCGGTTTTAATCCTATTTTAAAATACATTTTTGCTGTTTAGTTTGTTACAAAGACAAATTCAGAATAATCTAGCAATATGCAAATTAGTTGGAATAAGGGAGTTTCTCTACATTGTGAAAGCTGAAGAGGCAAATCTGCCATGCTACAGAACCAATAGTCAATCAAATATCTACCAGCACAGAACTTGTCTGCATTATAACTAAACCTAAGAATCTTCAGTAGTGCACATAGAGCGAAGACCTTTAAAATAAGTTATGCAGGTTCAACATGTTGAACTCACTACATCCCAATTAGTTGCATATTAAAATGGCTGATTTTGATGCAAGTGAACCCAATTCACAAACCTTATTAGTGTAAGCCTAAATAGGTACCACTTATCTCTTCATATCAGCAATTTATCAGGCTTTTCATTTGAGACCATGAGCTACACCCCCCTCCCTGATGTAGAAATTATGGTTTGATACCACCAAACACAGATGACTCCCAAGGGAAGCCTACTGCACTCTTTAACCTCCTGAATATGTGCAGAATGCTAAGGGGCACTGGACGTTTATGCATCAACTTGGCAAAGACAGGCAAGTCTAACTCTGACTGAGGGAGATAAAATAGGAGGCCATGCAGTTGAGCCAAGAAGGCGTTTGATGACTTCAAAACCTTAATATGTTTTGTTACTGTCTGCATATTGTATAGGCAGCTAGATCCCAAGGGGTTGAGGTTCTGATTGCTATGACTGGGAATCGTAGAGGTGCTGGTTGTGGTATGTGTATGGGGAAGAGGAGCTTCACTGTGTTTTCTGCCACCAGAGAATATGGTGAACTTGGCTAAAACCTCAATGGCAAGTAACTCTCTCACATTATGTTCAATGTCTGTTAAATATCATTGCTACCTCGTATAGAGACTGTCTTGGGTTGTGAGACCTCAGCTCCATATTCAGGTAAGTTTACTTTGAATTAAATCCCTTTGTAATACATTGTGTAATAAAATCCCCACTTACAGCATCTGAGATATTTTATCAAAGTATTAATCCTCAGTTGAAAGCTTACTCATTTAAAATCGTTACCGAGGTGGTTTCTAGGGAAAAGTGATATGATGTTATGACAGGTCATTGATGTTGATTGCAATGGGAATGTCAATAGAATCCATTGCTTCTTGTCTAAGATCTGAGAGCTGAAACGGCCCAGTTGAAGTTATGAACTGCTGAATACCTTTAATAAAAGCTAATACCTTTCACCATTGCTATAAAATGTTTTCATATTTTTAAGATATGGAGGTGCTGGCATTAGACTAGGGTGGACAAAGTTAAAAATAATGCACCAGGTTATAGTCCAACAGGTTTATTTGGAAGTACTAGCTTTCGGAGTGCTGCTCCTTAGGTCGCGAGTGGAGTAGGATCATAAGGCACAGAATTGTTAACACTGTTACTACTCTGCTTTTATTACTGTTTTAGTTTTGCTGGCATTTGGAGTCACATTAATGTTCTTGCATTAAAATAGGTTCATATTTGAGAATTGTTTGGGATGCACTGCTTTACATTTTTAAAAACAGGTGGGGTGTAAATTATTATTAAAACCAGCACTGGTATAAATGGCACAAAACCTTGCTGCTATTTGCCCATTAGTCATCCTTGTTTTAGGTCAGGCTGTCCTGTAGGTGGCTTCTCACCACCCTTGAATCTTCAGGTGGTCTTTTTAGTCAGCATGTCCTTTCCATTATCGCTTAATGATCAGTTACTTATGCCTTCTGTCACTTCTCTCTTGCCATAAACTATGTTTGGGAATTAGAAAACTGGGTTAGAAACAACTGTTAAACTTACCTTGTATCGGAATAAGGTCAGAGATGGCTTGAATGGATTGGGAAAGGATCTTAGTGGAAAAGGCAGTTGGGGAGTAGAAGCAAATGTATAAGAAAATAACTTATAGGAAAATATCCCAGTGTGGATGAAAAATTCTAGGACAGGGATAAACTGTCCCTGGTTAATCAAATTGCAGGGCAGGGGGGCATCAATGTAGCAAAAATTGGTGGTGAATTTTAAAAGCTAACAGAAGATTACCAAAAGAAAAAAGAAAATAAACTGAGGGCAAACACGAAGTAATATAAAAGCAACACATAAAAAGAAAAAGACCACTGAACAATGGGAAGTAATAATGTGGAGGCAAGAAATGGCAAAGTAGTTCAGTATATACTCTGCATCAGTGGTCACCTTTGACGACATCAGTAACATTGCAAAATTACTAAATAAATGATTAAAGCTTATGGGGGGGAAAAAAGCTATCGATAGAGAAGAAAGTACTAGGAAAAGTAATGGAGCTAAAGTCCCCTGGATCTGATGAGTTATAACCCAGGATTTTAAAAGTAGTTGTTGCAGAGGTACAGAACGCACTGCAAATAATTTTACCAGAATGTTTAATTTCTGTAAAAGTCAGAAGATTTTAAAAAACATATTATCATTCAAAAAGGGGTAGGAGATATGAAAAAGTTCACTATATGCCAGTCAGCTTAACATTTGTTGGGACAATGTTAAAATTATTATGAAGGATATAATAATTGCAGCTGAGTAAACATAATATAACAGCAGTGTCAGTATGGCTTCATAAGGGGAAAACATGCCTGTTTACAGTTCTTTGAGGAGATAATGAACAGGATAAATAAAGGGGAGGTAATAGATGCAATGTTTTGGATTTCCAAAAGGTGTTCAATAAAGTTCTAGACTTGATTACTAAAGATCCTATGTTGTAGAGTATTATGAATAGAGGAATGCCTACCTAATAACGGACAGCAATGAATAATGATGGCATTCTTGGGTGTTTTGCCCAGTCAAAAATGTAGCAGATATGTGGAGCTATAACTGCCATGGAATAATGCTTTGTATTGCCACTTCAATTGAACCAGAGCCCACTCTGGAAATGAACCTATCACTGCTGAATCATTTTGGGAGCGATAAAACAGTTATGAATGAGGTGAGCAAATGCTACGATACAACTGTCAATTCACATTGTTTGGGTGGGGCTAACTGATAAATAATGGGAAATGTAGACAACATTACTTGGGTTCCTGAAACAGCATGAATGATATGCAGCATAAAAAGTAGCAACTATTGAACCAAACTGAATTATTCATTATTTTGTTCCAACAAAGGGTTCTTGAACAGAATAGATAGGGACACTTTATCTACTCCTGAGCTGCAGAATTTAAACCTTCTCTTGGATTAACCTAATATTATACTAGTATATCTACAGCTATAGAGTCAAAATTAATCAACGGTGGCACAGTGGCTCAGTCATTAGCACTGCAGCCTCACAGCACCAGGCACCCGGGTTTGATTCCAGCCTCAGGCGACTGTGTGGAGTTTTCACATTCTCCCTGTGTCTGCATGGGTTTCCTCCAGGTGCTCCGGTTTCCTCCCACAGTCCAAAGATGTGCAGGTCAGGTGAATTGGCCATGTTAGATAGTCCACAGTGTTCAGGGATATGGCAGTGAGGAGTAATTGGTTTCAGTGGGATACTCTTCGGAGAGTCTGGATTTGTAGGGCCGAAGAACCAGTTTCTATGGAAGTTACAACAATTTATTGATGGGTCACTGTGTGAACTTCACTCAGGCCTTTCCAAGATGTTTGATACTTTTCGAACAGGGTATATCCGTTGTCCTACAAAACTCTCTCTACGTGTAGTGGTTTGCACTGTTTAGAAAAGTGTTACAGAAATGTTTTTAATATTAGCATTGGCAATTGTTTGTCAGAGATGAACACGTTCATGGAGCTGAAGAAAAATGTGATTGGCAATATCCTCTGGTCACCTGCCAGCTGTATCATTAATTTAAAGTCAGACAATCATGTGCCTTCAAGCGCAAGCAAGATAATGGTTAAAATCATCTTTAACCTTAGTGTATTTTTAAATGTAACAGCCAAGGGAGGCAATTGAATCACGATACATGAATTAAATTCTTTGTAAGAGTGGTGGCTCTTGTGTCTTTTTTCCGGACTGAAACGTCAATTTTCCTGCTTCTCGTGTGCTGCCTGACCTGCTGTACTTGAATTAAATGACATCCTCAATAGAGCATTTTGATTAGATTCCTTAAAGTGTGGAAACGGATCCTCCAGCCCAACAAGTTGGCACTAACCCTACGAAGAGCAACCCACTCAGACCCATTCCCCTGACTAATGCACCTAACACTAAGGGCAATTTAGAATGGCCAATTCACCTGATCTGCACATCTTTGGACTGTGGGAGAAAACCGGAGCACCCAGAGGGAAACCCACACAGACACGGGGAGAATGTGCAAACTCCACGCAGACAGTTGCCTGAGGCAGGAATTGAACCTGGGTCCATGGCATTGTGAGGCAGCAGTGCTAACTACTGTGCCACCTGTCTATTACTTGGTAGAGATTTCTGACTTGATTTTATAGCCATGCTATTTATATGGTTGGTCCAGATCAGTTTCTGGTCAATGGGAACTCCCAGAATGTCTCGCTGCAAAAGGACGCAGACTGCATCTATGGAATGTGGGTATCACTGGCTAGTCAGCATTTACAGTATTTCGCGTTCGAGAAGATCTTAGTGGGCTGCTTTCTTGAACCAGGCTAGTCTATGCCCTTGTGGGAATTCCAGGATTTTAACCCAGTGACAGTGAAAGATGGTGAGTGGCTTGGAGAGGATCTTTTAAGTGATTATATTTCCATGTATCTGCTGTCCTGGTCCTTCTAGTTGCATATGGTTTGCGTATGAAAAATGCCATTTAAGGATATTTGGTGAATTTCTTTAGTCATCTTTTAGATAGCACATGCTGCTGCTGCTGAATGTTAGTGGTGGAAGGAGTGGATGTGATGCCAATCAAGTGATTGCTTTGGCTTGGATGGTGTCAAACCTCTTGTGTTGTTGGAGCTACAACCAGCCAGGCAAGTGGGGAACATTGAATCAGACTCCTGACTTGTTCCTAGTAGACAGTGGACAGGGTCTGGGGAGTCCGGACGTGAGACACTCAATACAGCATTCCTAGCCTCTGATCTGTTCTTGTAATCACACACCTCCCACATAGATACGCCTGTCAAGAAGGAACAATACCTTGTCTGCCTCAGGTGGCATACAAAATTCAGTATCTTCTCAAAGACCCTCACCAACCTTTACAGATGCACCATTGAAAGCATTCTATCCGAGTTCGTAATGGTGTGATACAGCAACTTTTTGCCCAGGGCCATAAACTACAGAAATTTGAGTGCACAGGCAAGATCACCACAGAAGCCAACCTCCCAGCCATGCACTCCAT
Source organism: Chiloscyllium plagiosum (assembly GCF_004010195.1). NCBI lineage: Eukaryota > Metazoa > Chordata > Chondrichthyes > Orectolobiformes > Hemiscylliidae > Chiloscyllium > Chiloscyllium plagiosum. Next base: position 8,268,894 of record NC_057743.1, on the reverse strand, counting down.
TTATACTTCTCATTGCTATGAAAAGGCTGTCAACATCATTAAAGATCCCTCCCACCCTGATAGCACTCTGTTCCAACCTCTTTCGTCAGACAAGATGCAAAACCTTGAACACATGCATCAACAGGTTCAAGAACAGCTTCCCTGCTTTTATTAGACTACTGAACTAATTTCAAATAATGTTGATCTTCCTTTGTGCACATGCATCAACAGGTTCAAGAACAGCTTCCCTGCTTTTATTAGACTACTGAACTAACTTCAAATAATGTTGATCTTCCTTTGTGCACCTCCTGTGCAGCCATAACCTGATATAATTTGTATGACCTTCTTCGTTATGACCTGTCTTTACTGCTCACAAAACAAAATGTTCACTGTACTTCGGTACATGTGACTACAATAAATCAAATCAAATATATGGTGAGTCAAATTGAGTCGCTCTTATGCCAGTATCTGAGGAGTTAGAGGGAAAGCTATTGATAAGGCAGCTGCATAATGGTTGTGCTTAGGACAGTACCTCGAGGAACTCCTGCAATGATATCCTGTTACTGAGATGAATGATCTTCAACAACCTGAAATATCTTCCATTGTGCCATGTATGAAACAAACCAGAGTTTTCCTTTTGATGTCCATTGTCTCCAGTTTGTTCAAGTTCCATATCAAGGACATCATTCTCACTCTCTCCTCTTGACTTCAGCTTCTTCCTCCTTTTGACCAAGGCTGTAATAAGGTCAGAAGTTAAGTTGGCCTTACAGAGCACAAATTGAGTGACAGTGGGCAGGTTATTGTGGGGTAAGTGCTGCCTTAAGACCCTGTTGACATCACTTCCATCACTCTACTGATGATTGAAAGTAGGCTTGACAGTGCAGTAATTGACTGGGTTGGATTTGTCCTTTTTGTCTACAGGACATACCTGGACAATTTTTCGCATTGTCAGGGAGATGCCAATGTTGCAGCTGTACTGGAACAGCTTGGCCAGGGTTGTGGCTAGTTCTGAAGCACAAATCTTCACTATATTACCAGGATGTTATCAAGGCCCAAATATTGTAAACAGCGCCTTCAGCTGTTTAATAATAAGGTGAGTGAATCGATTGGTTAAAGGTAGCATTTGTGAGATGGGAGACCTGAGGAAGCTAAAATGGATCGTCCACTCGATACTTCTGGCTGAAGGTGTTTGCAAATGCTTCAACCTTGTCTTCAGCACTTATGTGCTGGGCTCCCCTATCATTGAGGATGGGAATATTATGAAGCCGCCTCCTCCAGCAACCTGTTTACTTGTCCACCACGATTCTTTACTGGATGTGGCCAGACATAAGAACTTGGATCTGATCTATTGGTTGAAGGAGCACTTCTCTGTGTT
>NC_057743.1:8207660-8267040 GCF_004010195.1 Chiloscyllium plagiosum | reverse complement strand
TCAAAAAGGATGGTGAGCAGCCAGAAGTCATTGTGCATGTAGAAATAGGGATGAGGTCCTGTGGAGTGATTACAGGGAGCTAGGAAAAAAGTTAAAAACCAGGACCTTCCAGTGCCATGTGCTAGCGAGGGTAAGAACAGAAGGACATGGCACATGAAGTGTGGCTAAAGAATTGGTGCAGGGGGCAGGGATTCAGATTTATAGATCATTGGGATAATTTCTGGGGCAGAGGTGACTTGTTCAAGAGGGATGGGTTGCACCTGAACTGGAAGGGGGCCAATACTTTGGCAGCCAGGTTTGCTAGTGCTATAAAGGAGGGTTGAAACTAGATTGGCAGAGGGGTGGGACCCTCAACAGCAGAGAGGCAAGTGCATGGCTGGAAGGAGATACAGTAATCAGAAATAGTAAAGTGAAGAGACAGGTCAGGCTGGAGCACGACAGGGAGCGAGGAATGCCTGTTGGATCAAATTGCATTTATGGTAGGTAAGGTACTTGAGAAGATTCTGAGGGATAAGACATACATTAGGAAAGACAAGGTTTGATTGGAAGTAGTCAGCATGGCTTTGTGGGGAGCTGGCAAATTGGATACACAGTTGGCTTGATGGTAGGATGTGGAGAAGAATAGTGGAAGGATGCTTGTCAGACTGGAGGCCTGTGACTAGTGGTGTACCTTAGGGGTCAGTGCTGGGCCCATTGCTGTTTGTTAAGTATATTAATGATTTGGATGAGAATGTACAAGGCTCCCCCTGGATTCCATGCGATCTAATCTTCCAGAGCAGGATGAGTTGGGAGAAAGCCAAACTGTAAATGAATCTCACATTTTGGGTGCATGTTGCTGCAGTAGGAAAACAGGTGGATGGATGTAAAATATACAGCATATACTCACTTTAACTGCTGGAGAATTGAAGATTAATAATGCTATGTGAGGGAATAGCATCTCTGCTGTATGTAGGAAATGGATGTAATTAAGCTAGATTGTTCTTCAACTACAAGTAATTGAGTTCTTTGATACATAGACAAGGCGTAAAGTTTAATGTGTCAACAAAATTGACAAATTGATCTGAAAAGGTGAAATCAAAGGGTTTAACAATTCTAGACAGGTCAAGTATGTGTTGGGTTTGTTATTACACTATTTACAGTCTATATTAACTGGGGATGGAAAGTACAAGAGCCAAATTTGTATATGATACAAAATTAGGGAAATAAGTTGCAATTACGAAATAAGAAATTTACATGGATGTGGATAAGTTAGGTGAATGGGTCAAAATATGGTAGACAAGATTTAATGTGGATAAAAGGTTATCCATTTTTGTCAGAGGAATAGAAAGACATCTTATTATCTAAATAGAGAAAAGCTTCAGAATGCTTTGGTGCATAGGGTTCTAGGTGTCCTCATGCACAAATTACACAAAACTACTATGAAGGTATAGCAGGTAATAAGGAAGGCAAATTAAATTTTGGTATTTATTGTTAAAGGAAGAGTTTCAAAGGAGGGGAGTGTTGCTGCAATCGGGCGACGTATTAGTGACACTGCACCTGGAGTACTGTGTACTATTCTGGTCCCCATGAGGAGTGATGTAGTTATATTGGATGCAGTACAGAGGAGGTTCACTAGATTGACTCAACCAGTTAATATCCATACCATTATACTCACTTTTATTCCACATACCTCAACTCTGTTAACAAGCCTAAGATATACACCTATGGCACACACACTGCATCTATGACATTAGCCTCATTAACTCTTTACATCGTGAAGAGGTCAACCAAGTTAATTTAGTTAGATAATTATTGATTTACCTTTAACAAATCTATATAGGGCTTAGCTAATCCAATTTTGTCCCAGATGATTTAATATTGTTCCAGATTTTCATTTCTGACAGCTTTCCTGCCATTGATGTCCTGCCTGTTCTTGCTGGGCTTATCCTTGTACCATTTCTTAAAATAAGGATGTAACATTTACAATTTTACAATCATCTGTAACCACCCCCATATCTGATCAGAATTGGAAGACTACAGCTCGCCTCTCAGCAAATTGTAACCTTACTTCCCTCAGCATTTTCCAATACATCTCATCTAGTTTAAGTACATCCAACCTTTCTAATAATTTATCTTGCTCAATTTTCAGAATCATCTAGTATATCTATTGCCTTGTCCTTCACTCTAACATTGGCAGGATCTTTTTCTTGAGTAAAGATTGATGCAAAGTACCTGAGTTTTGTTCTCTGCCTCCAGGAACAGGTTTTTTTGATTCCTAATTTCTCCTTTGTATTGCCTCCAACGCATTTACATTGTTCCTTTATTTCAGAGGGAATGGAGAATAAAAATAGAGAGGTCTTACAAAATCTATGCAAAGCACAGTCAGACCACATCTGGCACGCTGTGAACAGTTATCTCCTTATTCAAGGTAAGATATACTGGCATTGCAGCCAGACAAGAGAAGGTTCACAGGTTGATTCCAGCTACGGGTAGTTCTTGTGCAACTCTGTGTTATAGTACAATCATATTTTAAAAACAGCACTTAAAGCATTGGCAATATAATCGCCAATTACAATCTTACAGCCAACATGTTTTAAAAGTTAGCACTTCAGAAACAGTGTCCCCAATTTGTCAATCACATTACGGTGAATTCGTGTTAACAAAACACGCATTATAGCAGAATGACCTGTATGGAGGGATTGTCTTTAATGAGAAAAGGTTGAGTAGGTTGGGCCTGTACTCATTGGGGTTTAGAAGAATGAGAGACAACCTTATTGAAACATTCTTAGGAGCTTGGCATAGAGAAGTTGTTTCCCCATGTAGGGGAATCTACAAAGAGAGGTCATAATCTCTGAGTAATGGGTCACCCATTGAAAACAGAAGTGAGAAGGAATTTCTTATGAGGGTAGTGAATCTGTGGAATTCTTTACTGCAGAGGGCTGTCAAGGCCGGTTAGTTAAGTAGTTAAGTATATTCAAGGTGCAGATAGGCAGATTTTTAATCAATAAGGATTCAAGGGTCAGGAGAAAAAGCCAGAAATGTGGAGTTGAGGATTATCAGATCAGCCATGATCTCATGATTGGCAAAACAGGCTTGATGGGTTAAGGGACATTACTCCTCTTACTCCTTTTTACTCTTAAATAAGAAGACCAAAACAGTACATGTTATTCAAATCTAATATCACAAATGTTCTTCTAGTGACTTATCTTCCTCATCTCCACCTAAACCAATCCTACATCTTGAACAAAGGTCATCTTTAACAAGGGCACAAATTTCACACGTGGTTAACAGTTCTATCTCTCTACATTTATCTAACTTCCGATCTATGTCCTTGAGTCTTATTGACTGCCCACTGGTCACATTCCTTTGTTGGCTATATATCTTTAAGTGATCATTTCCAGAAAAGTGCTCTACACAAAACTCTGTCTTGAGCAGCCCTGCTGCTCAAGATCCAAAATATTGAATTCAGGCTGCTACAGCTGTTAGTTGCCTGGCTGCACGTGGTTGTTCAGGACAGGAGTAGTGTTCTAGAGTTCCTCCAGGGTACAGGATGTGTATTCCATGAGAGTGAGATGTCCTGGCACCCCTTTACTTATCAGAGGAATTGAACTTAGCAAAAATAGCTAAAGATTTATTGAAGATATATATAAAGAGGTTTAATCTAGTTTAATGTATTAACATAACTCAATAAAGTACAGCAAGCTCTGAGTTTCAGGCACCTCCCTAGCATAAAAACCCTGTCAATTCACCAACTAATCACCTACCTGTCCTATACCATCAATCCTGATTTTTCTTTTCTTCAATTTATATTCTGCTTTGCAGTTCCATAATATTCTAGTCATTACTACTGTTGCCTCATTTATATGTCATCCCTGCTTTCCCGCATTCTCTAGGTCCTGCTGCTGCTTTGCTGATTTAGTATCTTCATTGCTCTCCTGAATGCTGTGGCCACTGTCCGTACAATGACCACACTGTTTATGTATCTTCAGTCCTATTCCATGATCTCTAACTTCCGTTTTGAAAGAAATATTAACTTGCTTACATTTTCTTCACCTCCCAAATGGGAAGCTATGTTTCCCAGTCTGTACCCAAACAGCAGATCTCAGTCAGATTGTAATTGGAGTACCTGCCTTCTGTGTCCCTGACCAGTGTTCCTATTCAGTGATTCAGCTACTATTCAGTGATAAGTTATAACTTCCGAAACCTTCCACATATAGACGTTGGGAAGCATAGCCCTGGTTTTGTCTAAATTTCCTCCCACACTTGAATAAGCTACCAATACTCACAGACTAGGTTTCCCTCCAAAGGACAGGCACTTCAGTAAGGTATCTGAACATCAGCAAAAGAAAGATGAAGCAAGAGAGCAATGTGGCACACTTTGGTGACAAATTCTCATACCATAAGCCATACTTCCCTTAGGTTTGGACTTTATGGAATACCTTAGGCTAATTAATGAGTATTTCACTGCCATCTCTCTTCCTGAAACAAAATAAACCCAAAATATCATCATTGACAGTCTTTAATTTCTACTGATTTTAACCTTTTTTGCTTTAAATATCAAGGCCCGAAAACATCATTTAAGGGACTAGCGTGGAAGAGTTACTGAGACAGAGTGTAGGTGTGAGTCACTGTATGCAGATGGTGCTATCGTCAATGGCTCCATGAACCTATCTCAAAGAATACTGAATTAACTTCACAGTTGGTATCACTAATTTGTCTTCACCAGCAAGATCACCATAAGCAATTAGAATTCCAACAAACTTAAAATCAGAAATTCCAGGGGAAGAGTGACAATACTATTCATAAAGCTTTATAATAATTATTGGGTCACCCATGGCATTGTCCAACACTACTGTTTCTTAAGAAGAAATAAGTCTCCAATGTTGTTATCTTTTTTCCTACTCTGAAAATAGGGTGACTATTCAATATGTCAAATTTGGCGATATTAAAACTATCCTCTAACTGTCCAAGGTACATAGGAACCTTGTTTAAGGACTCAGACCAGTCAGTTGTAGAATCTGGTCAAATAGCAGCCTTTAAAGGGAAAGAATTTAAGACTGGCAATAAATGTTAATCCAGCAAGTAAGATCCATATCCTGTGAGAGAATGTGCTTTTTTTTTGGAAAATAATAGTTGCATTTAGCAAGAAGACCTGGAAAAATGCATAGTAAATCTGCTCTTTTCTATGACAAAGCTCTGAAGGTACTTCTATAGGTTTTGCCACAAGGAATAGATACCCATCCTTCTGTCCAGTTGGCCACTCATGTTCCCTGGAAACTGGTGATGGTGCAGTCAGTGGCATTTTTCGAGTCTGGCAAACTGAGAGCACAAGTAATAGAAGGGCAGTTTATTGCCATCTGCAGAAATACCAGAAGAAAAAGATTTTGGTTTGCACACAAACACCTTTTCCACCATACAGGGCATGGCAAGTTGGATTTGGTGCCACTCTACCCTGTTAGGAATATAGAAGTTCGGTAACATTTTTCGTTTTCCATATCACTCATGCATTCAACAGAAGGTGCAAGGCACACTGCATCCTAACACATTTTGCTTAGTGTTTGTAGGACCTGCTCTACGTCAGTACTGTCACTACAAAGGGATCACGTTATGTGAGGGTTTTGTCAATGAGGGATGTTGTATAAGTCTCTTCAATATAATTACAGTGTTCGCTTCATAGGTAAGACTGCACATAACTGCCGTAACGTTGCAGTGGACATAGAGGGGCTCTAACCTTCACTGTTTCGGACTTACCTTATTTCTGAGGCACACTGGGAGGTATTAGAAAAGCTGAGCTTGGAGACATAAGGCCATCAAATAGAAAAGTCTGTAGTCCCAGTCTTCCTCCAGCTTTTGGGGATACACTTACAATCTCATGCAGAAAATAGCTTATGAAAGAATTATCATGAGGAAGCAATGGTTGACCTTTCACTCTAATTCAATTGGCCGAACTGGTCCTCACACTCAACGATTTCTCCTTCAAATCCTCCCACCTCCTACAGACCAGAGGGGTAGCCATGGGGCACCCGCATTGGCTCCAGCTATGCCTGTCTCTTTGATGGAATACATGGAACAATCCCTCTTATGGAGTTATACTGGCACCATCCCTCACCTCCACTACATCAAAGACTGTACTGGTGCCACCACGTGCTTTCATGAGGAGGTTGAACAGTTCATCAACTTCACCAATACCTTCCACCTTGACTTCATGTTCACATGGACCATCTCTGACACCATTCTCCTCTTCTGGATCTCTCTGGCGACTGACTCAATACAGGCATCTATTTTAAACCCACAGACTCCCATAGCTATCTTGACCACATCTCCTCCCACCTCCCCTCATGTAAAAATATGATCCCTTACTACCAATTCTTCCACCTCTGCTGTATCTCCTCCCAGGAGGATTAATGCCACTCTAGGACATCTTAGATGTCCTCCTATTTTGAAGACAACTTCCCATCCCATGTGATCAACAATGCTCTCCATTGCATCTCCTTCACTTTCCGCATCTCTGCCCTCGAACTGCACCCTTCCAACCACAACAGATAGAACCCCTGCCCCCACCCCGGTCCTCACCTTCTACCCCATAAAAGTCCAGATACAGTGCATTATGCTCTGCTATTTTTGCAATCTTCAGTCAGAACCTGCCACCAAACATATATTTCCCTCCCCACCCCTATCTGCATTCCACAGAGACAATTTCCTCTGCAATGCCCTCATTAGATCTATGGCCCTCACCAACCCATTCTCTACATATGGTACCTTCTCCTGCCATGGCACAAGGTGCAAGCCCTGTGCCCACACCTCCATCCAAGGCCCTAAATGATCTTTGTTTTCAAATCCAGTGGAATTTTTCCTGCACATCCACCCACTTCATCTACTGCATCCATTGCTCTCAATGTGGTCTCCTCTACATTGGGGAGATGGCTCACCAACTCTCCAAGCAGTTCAGGGAACATCTCTGGTCACATGCACCAAACAACTTCACTGCCCTGTGGCCAACCACTTTATCTCCCTCTCCCATTCCTCCAAGGACATGCAAACCCTGGGCCTCTTCCACCAGCAAATCAAAGCCACCTGCCAACTGGAGGAAGAAGTCCTCATTTTCCACCTCAGGACCATCCAACCACATGGCAACAACATTGACTTCACCACTTTCCAAATCTCCCCTCCTCCCACCTCATTCCAGATCCAACCCTCCAACTTGGCACTGATCTCTTGACTTGTCCTACCTATCCATCTTCCTTCCCACCCATCTGCTTCACCCTCCCCACTGACCAATCACCATCACCCCCCACCTGCATCCACCAATCATCATCCTGCCTCATATTCCTCCCTGACCCCAGCCCCACCCCCAATCCCCTATTTATCTCTCAGCCCCTTTCCCTCTCTATATTCCTGATGAAGGGCTTATGGCCAAAGCATTGACTCTCCTGCTCTTTGGTTGCTGCCTGACCTGCTATGCTTTACCAGCACCACACTTTTCGACTTTGACTCTCCAGCATCTGCAGTCCTCACTTTCTTCTCCTTTCTTCTTTCTTACTTGATGCCTCAAAGTCTTTTACACAGCACTGTAAGGTTACAATGAATGCCCTCCCTGCATGCAGCACCATTACAGCTACTGGCACTCTGAAATTGATCATTCATAACGTAAGGACATTAGGTGAAGCAACACTCATAAGTAAGACAGAGCAAATGGCGTGTACTCTTTACTTGTCAAATCCTCTAGGTAACTAGATCAATTTGAATGCCATCTGTTCTACACAATTTGTTTTATTCAGAAGCGTAAAGCCTAGAATTCCCTCCGTAAGGACATTGTGGGTCTACCTACAGCAGGTGGAAGGCAGCATCTTCTCAGGCCAACTAAGGACAGGTAATAAAAATGCTGGCCAGCCAGGGACACTTATGTCCCACAAGTAAATTTTAAAAAAGTTTTCTTTGCCTATGCCAAAATCATTCATAAATGCTACCAGATCTCCCTTGATGTTGTTTAAAGTTACTATGAGCTCTAGAGAATGATTGTAATGTTAATGATTAATGGAGGTTGGCACAGATTATTCTGGATTAGGTCCAATCCAGTCGGGAACTTGTCGAGGGTGAGGTGAAGCACTACGGCAAAGAGGATCGAGAACAGCATCAGTGCAATGACGAGACTTGACTGATTTCAATCCAAACATTGGATCTGTGGTGGATATGTTGCTTAGGATCACAGTTTATATGGCATCATGGAGGAGAGAGAAAATCATGACAAAATTTGGGCCCAGCCAAAACAGAGAATAGCAGTCCATAATCCCTGGTGACTGACAATGTCAAAGGCCTTTGTGAGTTCAAAGAAGGTCAAGTGCAAGATTTGGTGCTGTACTCTGCCCTTTTTCTTGTGGTTACCACATGGTGAGGAGCTCTAAAGAAGAGTCACTGCATCCAAACCATTGACTCTGTTTTCTCTCCACAGATGCTGCCAGACCTACTAAGTTTGTCAAGCAATTTATGTGATTGTTTCAGATTTCCAGCACCCAGTTCTAGATTTATTATAATGACTGGGTCACGGTTAGTTAATTGAATCAGTTTTGCCTTGTCACCTTCCACATCTGACAGCTGGTAGAATATAATGCCTGAGTTTGTGATTGTGCTAAATTGGATAATTTCCAATGACTAAGTTGATTAACTATTGCGATTTTAATCTAGGTTAATGTACTATGGTGCTAGTACTGTTGCAAAACTGTTCTTCATTTGTTTATACATAGATTATAATCATCTATCTGCTATTAGTTATACGAAGATTGAAAAGAATTAAAAATTCTGCTTTGGATTAATCAACTGTTGTGACATTTTCAATCTCTTGCACAAAGTTAGAGCAGAGACGTTTGAGCCTCTGTAATAGTGTGGCTTCCTTCAGAAGCAGGCTTTTCATTGTACTGCCAGTGAACTGCTCGACTGGACATAAATCTTCCCCCAGAGGAAGAAAACATTTGGCCATGATTATTGGACGTCTTGCTACATCTCCACAGGGGATCCTCATGAAACAAGAATTTGCCTCACCAGGTTTTTCATCTCCATCAATACTTAGTTTATGTCATCAAGTGTGACAAATAATGAAACATTATACCCATGCTCATATAGAAAAAAGTTGAATATTTTGTCCATACTCTGCTCTTAAGTCATAGAGTCTTTATTTTCTTTACGGTATTTTGGGGTTCAAACATGTTCTTTGGACAAAGATCCACCACAAGCATTTGGCACAGGTTTTAGTTTTTATCTTATTCTTTAGGTAGGGTGTTGGGGCAGTAAATAAAATCAAGGACAATAAGTTGTGGCATCAGTAATAGCAACCGCCTGGTTTTCCATCTCTTGGCATGTGATCTTTCTCATCTGATTTTTCTAACTGTATTTCACCAAGATGACGCTATTGTCCATCAAGAACAAGACAAAAATATACCTCTGCTTTTCAATGGCCCAAAGTAGTTCCTTTAATAAACTAGGTGTTCAAAAATAAAGAGGAGAAAGTGAGGACTGCAGATGCTGGAGATCAGAGCTGAAAATGTGTTGCTGAAAAAGCGCAGCAGGTCAGGCAGCATCCAAGGAGCAGGAGAATCGACGTTTCGGCCATGAGCCCTTCCTCAGGGATGAGGAAAGTGTGCCAAGCAGGCTAAGATAAAAGGTAGGGAGGAGGGATTTGGGGGAGGGGCGTTGGAAATGCGATAGGTGGAAGGAGGTCAAGGTGAGGGTGTTAGGCCGGAGTGGTGGTGGGGGCGGAGAGGTCAGGAAGAAGATTGCAGGTTAGGAAGGCGGTGCTGAGTTCGAGGGATTTGACTGAGACAAGGTGGGGGGAGGGGAAATGAGGAAACTGGAGAAATCTGAGTTCATCCCTTGTGGTTGGAGGGTTCCCAGGCAGAAGATGAGGCGCTCTTCCTCCAGGCGTCGTGTTGCTATGGTCTGGCGATGGAGGAGTCCAAGGACCTGCATGTCCTTGGTGGAGTGGGAGGGGGAGTTGAAGTGTTGAGCCACAGGGTGGTTGGGTTGGTTAGTCCGGGTGTCTCTGAAATGTCTCGCAAGTAGGCAGCCTGTTTCCACCATTGAGCCCTGCCCCTCCAATTGCCACCAGGACAGAACCCCACTGGTCCTCACCTACCACCCTACCAACCTCCATATATATCGTATCATCCGTCGTTTCCGCCACCTCCAAACGGACCACACCACCAGGGATATATTTCCCTCCTCTCCCCTATCAGCGTTCCGAAAAGACCACTCCCTCCGTGACTCCCTCGTCAGGTCCACACCTCACACGAACCCAACCTCCACTCCTGGCACCTTCCCCTGCAACCGCAAGAAATGCAAAACTTGCGCCCACACCTCCCCCCTTACTTCCCACCAAGGCCCGAAAGGGATACTTCCATATCCACCACAAATTCACCTGCACCTCCACACACATCATTTGCTGCATCCGCTGCACCCGATGTGGCCTCCTCTATATTGGGGAGACAGGCCGCCTACTTGCGGAACGTTTCAGAGAACACGTCTGGGACACCCGGACCAACCATCCCAACCACCCCGTGGCTCTCCTGAGGAAGAGTCAACAATAGCCCTAGATCTGGAGTCATATGTAGGTCAGACCAGTTAAGGCTGGCAGATTTCCTTCCCTAAAAGGATATGAGTAAACCAGGTGGGTTTCCCCAACAATCGATTCATGGTCATCATTAGATTGTTAATTTCAGGTTTTTAATCACATTCAAATTCCTGAAGAAGGGCTTATGCCCGAAATGTCAATTCTCCTGTTCCCTGGATGCTGCCTGACCTGCTGCGCTTTTCCAGCAACACATTTTCAGCTATGATCTCCAGCATCTGCAGTCCTCACTTTCTCCTCCAACATGCAAGGTCACCTTGGCTCCTTTGATAGCCACTAAACCTTCCTGAAAAACTTCTGGGTATTTAACGAGGCTGCAATTTTTTAAACAAAAAATGTTGAGCCAATCTAGGTGAATCTTTCTTAAACAATTTCACCCCATAAAGTTTAGGTCTCAGCCTTTTTCTACAATCAGTGGTAACTGAACCAGCTGCTTCTCATAACAGGCTAGAACTGAAGCTGTACTCTTAATCTGTCGAGGTTCCCCGGTATAGGTTCTCAATCAAGCTGAGGTTTTGCACAAACTTAAGGATTGGCGTCCAGAGAAAATTTTGTTAAAGACCAGCAATCACTGAAATGGCTGCACCCGTATCAACCTCCATTAGAACTTGGTGGCCATTTAATCAGACGTTTATTTCAATTGTTCCAAACCAGATGTAGGTGGACTTTACAGAGTATGCACTCTCCTGGACACCAGCCTATGAGTTCTCTTACTCAATTTGCTATTTGAGTCTGCAAACCAGCAGCAACTACAATGGCTTGCTGGTCCAGATCCTGAAAAAACTTTTAACTGTTTGTCCAAGGCTTGGCTTTGTTTTGGGATTTTACTGTGGGCTGACCCAGAGTCCCTCTGTTCAGGATATGTCCTGAGTGAGGCTATGCAATAGCATTCATTCAAATGGTGTTCCCCAAGCTCAGTCGGACTGGCAAGGGTGTCCACTTCTATCAGAATACCCTGTCAGTCGCGCTCCACTTGTCGCATTTTCCAATGATAAAGCCAGTTGTAGTGCCCCTTTGATGTCCAGTTGTGCTTTGGCTAGTAATTGCTTTTGCATGGTTACATCATTAATCCCACATACCATATGGTCACTCAGCATTTCATTAAGGGTTAAACTAAAGTCACACATCTCTGCCAGTCATGTTAGCCTTGTCAAAAATTCTGATACAGATTCCCCTGGTTCCTGTATTGCCAAGTAAAATCGATAGCATCTCAGAATTAGAGGAGGCTTGGATAGTAATATTCCTTAACTAATCCATCAACTTTTGAAAGGCCTTAGTATCTGGTGCCTCAGGGAAAGTTAGGCTCCTAATAACCAAAAAAGCTGTGGATCTACAAACTGTCAGGAGAATTACTCATTGCTTCTCATCTGCTCCAATGTCATTTGCCTAGAAACAAATAACGCATTCTTACCACATACTGGGCCGAGTCTGTAGTTCGAACGAGTCATGTTTCCCAAATAACAGCTTGATGCCAGAAATGCTTTCCCCAACTCAAAGATGAGTATTATGCGTGAATTTCTTCAGGAGCTTGCTTTTCTTTCTTCACCACTGAAATAACTCCATAGAGGTCAGTATCCTGTCACCAAATCGCCCTTTATTTACATATGGAGACTCCTTGATTTTATTTACGTGTATCCAGTTCTCTCAGAGTCAGGTCTCAGAGTGAACATGATGTCTGTCAGCCAGGGCTGCCTGATTGGACCAGATTAGCAGTCCCAATCTGGGAACTCATATTCGATGAGGTGCGCCTAGCTGATTTCATTAGAATCACTGTAGAAACTGATTTGGAAAGTTTGTTGAACAGAATTTGAGCTGAAGACAAATAGAATAACTTTATAGGTATAATAAAAGCAGAAAATGAAGTAATATAGATTTGTGGAGATAGAAACCAACTTAATTTTTGAGAGAATTTTCAACTGAATTGGGAAGAAGTGGGATTACACTCAGGATTGAGTCTAGAATGCTATAAAGTGCCCAATGGAAGGATGAGGTGCTATTTTTCAAGCTATCTTTGAGCAACAGTGCAGGCGGCTAGATCTACAAACAGCTCAGAATGGGAATGCGGTTAGTAATTTTAATCCTCTGTCTCAGTTATGTCTAACAGTTTTAGAGTTCTGACGAGAGGTCACCAAGGCTTGGCTTAAATATTAATTATGCTTCTCTTTCCACAGACCTTGTCTGACCTGAGTATTTTTAGCATTTTATGTTTTTATTTCAGACTTCCAGCATAATGTGACAACAGTAAGATTAATAAATTAATCAGACTCTTAAAAATTCTTTCATGGGTTCTGGACATCATTAGAAAGAAATGCAAAGATGGTTGGGCTTAAGACACGACCCTGCAGTGATGTACTGAGACAGAGATAATTGGCCTTGAACAATCACAACCATCTTCCATTGTGCTCTCTGTGACTAAAATTGGTGAGACATTTTGAGACAGATTCCCATTAACTTCAATTTTGCCTGGTTTCCTTCATGCCATGATTAAATGTTGCCTTGATGTCAAAGGCAGTCACTCTCACCTTACTTCTTGAGTTCAGCTCTTTCGTTCATCTTTGGACCAAGACTGTGTAGAGCTTGGTGGATCACAAACTGAGCAACATTATGACGATTTTTGAGTAAATGTCACTCATTGCTTGCAGTGCTTTTCAGATTTCATAGAGAGGGCTGATAGAGCAGGAATTGATTGGTTGGTTTTCATTTTTCTGGTCTTTTTGCTGTTAGGAAAAACTTGGCCAATCTTTCTAATTGTTGAGTAGATGCCAGTGCTGTAGCTGTTTTGGAACAGCTCAACTAAGGGCAGGGGTAGGACTGTGTGCAATCTTCAGTACTATTGATGGAATGTTGTCAGGGCCCATAGCCTCATATAATCCAGATGTCACAGCAGTATCCAGTACCTTCAGCTAATTCAGTGTCAAGTAGAGTGAATCATATTGGCTGAAGATTGCCATCTGTTGACCTCAGAAGGAGTCTGAGATTACTCAATATTTCTTCAGTTTTGACCTTTGCATTGATGTGCTGGGCTGTCCCATCACTGAGAACGGGATTTTTTTATATTTTTTTTCCCAATTCCCCACACTACCGCCTAACTGCGGTAGTGCTTATATTTTCCCCAGCACCATGTTGTATGTGTGCAGGTGTGAGACACAGTGAAAGACAACAGGCGTACAAATCTTTATTCATTTTCCACCACCAGAAAGAAAGGAAACACCAGTGTGGCCAGTGAAAGGCAGCCCTTCTCATCAAAGGGCAATGCTGTGTGATCAAAAAAGTGGAGGGGAGGGCAGAGATTAAATCAAAATAGAGTTGGAGGGGAAAATAAAACACTCCATTCCCTGTGGTGCCCACCTCTCCCTGAACAACTCAAGGGTGTTGGTAGACACCGCATGTTCCTTCTCCAGAGACACCCGGGCTCTAACGTAACTGTGGAAGAGGGCAGGCAATCGGCTGTAACAACCCCCTCCATGGCCTGGTGCCTGAACCTGTTTATGGCCAGTTTGGCCAGGCCCAGGAGCAGACCTACAAGACGATCCTCTGACCAACCGTCACCCCTCCGCACCGGGTGTCCAAAGATCAGGAGCGTGGGACTGAAGTGCAACCAAAAACAGAGGAGAAGATTGAGAACGGAGATATATACAGAGTCTCCTCCTTAAGTTTCATTTGATTATCCATCACCAGTCATGTTGCGACACGGCAGGACTTCAAAGCTTAGATCTGATCTATCGGTTATGGAAACACTTGCTTAGCTCTGTCTATTACATGTTGCTTCTGCTGTTTGACACACAAAGTATTATTGCTTAAATAAATTGACCCCTCATTTTTAAAAGTATATAATTAGCTGTTACCATGCATTTTGCATGCGCACCTGATACGCTCCTGCAATGCTCTCCTGAATTCTTCATTGAACCAGACAAGTCTCTGTCTTCACATGGATTATGCAGTAGTCACTTGTACTGGTTCCAATCACTCCTGCTGATTGTGTTGCAATGTTTAGGAGATTTAGTTTCCTTATCACTTGTTGCAGATCTAGTCTAGCAGTGATGTTCTCAGGTCTTGGCCAATCTGTTCAGTAATGATGCTATTGAGCCACACTTGGCGGTAGACACTAGAGTGTGGTGCTGGAAAAGCACAGCCATCAGGCAGCATCCGAGCAGTAGGAAAGTTGACAATTCAAGCATAAGCCTGATGAAGAGCTTATGCTTGAAACGTCAATTCCCCTGCTCCTCAGAGGCTGCCTGACTTGCACCATGCTCTTCGACTTTGATCTCCAGCATCTGCAGTCCTCATTTTCTCCAGGTAGACATTGAGTCCCAACCCAAAGTACACAATGGGCTCTTGCTGCCCTTGGTGTTGCCTCCATGTGTTGTTCAGATTTATCAGCTGTGGGGGAAAGGGTGAGTCGGACAGTGGTAGTGGTAAGCAACTTTCCTAGTCTAACCTGATGCCATATGATTTCATGGGGTCCGATGTCAATATGCTGGGTTTGCAGAACCACCTGTATTCCTGATGAAGGGCTTTTGCCCGAAACGTCGATTTTACTGCTCCTCAGATGCTGCCTGAACTGCTGTGCTCTTCCAGTATCCACTATTCCACTAATCTAGAATCTGGTTTCCAGCATCTACAGTCATTGTTTTTGCCCACCTGTTACCCAGGGATGGGCACAGCGAAGGCACAGTCCTTGGCTGTGAGTTTTGAAGTATAAGAGCTATGCTTTGAAAACTTTGCTGCCTTGATCTTATGTGAACATCCCAAGTAAAGCCAAGCTTTTGGATTCAGGGAAAATAAGTTAAAATAAAGACCATTCATGATTTAACTGAACGACGGAAAAGATTCAAGGGAGTGAACGACCTACAGTGTTCCTAACAACCTATGAGTTTCCAAATGGACAGGTCATGAAGACCATATTTACTATACCATTAGAAATTTTGAGCGACTGAGAAATCAAGATTTGGAGATGCCGGTGTTGGACTGGAGTATCCAAAGTTAAAAAAATCACACAACACCAGATTACAGTCCAACAGGTTTAATTGGAAGCACACTAGCTTTCGGAGCGACGCTCCTTCATCAGGTGACTAGAAACGTGAAAGAAGAAGGAGTTGAGGTAAATGCAAAAGGAGTGTTTATGTGAAGTTACGGATGAATTTTAAATAATGGAACCTGTGAGAACAGCAGCTAAGAAAGGCAATCTTGAGGCATTTACAAAAAGTGAGAGAGGTAAGTGTAAAGTGAGGATTTGAAGGAATAGTGGGCAGGAACCATTTAAGAGACTCGAGAGGACAATTTAGAGCAGCAGTAGCATTGAAAAAAATTAATGACATTTGCAAAGACGAACATAAGAAAGCAGCAGTGCGGAAGCAAAATGCACGGTAACAGCTAATTAAATATTTTTTAAAAAATATCATAAAATTGCCGAAAAGCTTTGGAGAGAACGAGGCGAACTTCTTTCAGTCTTTAAGGGAATCCTAATGTTAGTTTGTTACTGACAAACATTCCTCGGGCGCTGGTCGAATTGATACTCCTGTGATTTTTAAAAAAAAAATGTTTGGACCAACAATTCCCGGTAACGGAACGTTCAAATTTCCGAGAACTGGAAACGAAACTTTCTGCGTAATATCGGAGCTTCGAATGAGGGTCCAGCCAGGGTGAAGCCCCCCCCCCCCGAGCTGTGCACAGAACACTGGCATAAAAGAGAAGCATTTCCGGCCCAATACGCACGCCTCTCTCAGCACTGATGTCAACACAGATAGATAGCGAGAGGAGGACCCAGGTGAGCCTTTGCCCAGTGTTGGCATCAAGCATCCTCAACCCCTCCGCCTAAAACTTACTACCACATTCAAAGCTTGGAGCCCTCCGTGTCATCAGTTGCTGATACCGTCTCTGCCGTGATGGCCAAGAACCGCTCTCCAGACAAGAAATCCAGGAGCCGGACCAAGTTCGTGGAGGTAAGCTGGAGCCTGTTCACAGAGCCTGGCTGAGCAGAACTGCATTGCTTCTGCTGGCGCTGCATCAGGTTGTGGGGTGAGCAATGCAATTGTTGAATTTGCAATGTGCTGCCCATTAGCAGGCAGCGGCTGTACTCGGTATGAACTTGATACATGTATATATTTTTAAAAAGAAATTACTGACACTTCCTGCTGTCGTGTAAAAAAAACAAGTCAATGTATTAGGCAAAGTGAGGACCCCTCTTAGATTTGGGGGTGGGGTTTGTGGATTTGCTCAGGTCTGTGTTCTGGCGTATTATGTTCCCCGCCGCCCCCCACCCCATTTTAAGTCGCGACATGTCATGAATGTTTCATATCTTACAACATACCGTCCTCCCTACTGCACGTTACTCACATCCTGCGACTCAGAGGAAAAGCATGAACAGTTTTCCAGCTCTAAAAGAAAGAATGACGTGTTTGTGATGGAAAACTATCCGGTTACCAAGAAAAATAAGGGAATTGCTACTGGAAACTGTTGGGAAGGCTCTTTAGGATTAATCACATTTCCAGAGTTCAGTGGCCAGATATCTCTGGGAGAGCACAATGCTACTTAAAAGAGAGAATTTCCCCACTATTGAAGATGACATTTATGCATTTTAGTCAGATCCCTCCCGTGTCACATCAAATCGGTTAAAATCGGACGTTGGTGATGTTTCGACTGCAACAGGAATAAGTGGAATCAACATTTTGTAACAGACTGCTGCTCCAAAAATGCTGTGTACTGAGTTACTGACCGCAGTTTCTTCCTCAGCCGTTTAAATTTTAGTGCTTATGTATTTATCACTCCGTCTTTAAAGCTATTATGGAATCTGTTTTTACCATTATTTCTGATGGGTCAATTAATAGTCAAAATAACCTATTAGCAAAATAAAATTCATGCCCTTCAATTACCAACTCGCCATTAACAGAAATTCTTTTCCCAGTTAACTTTTCAAAAACCTTCCTTATTTTGACCATTCCTGTTGATCCCCTACTGAAAGGAGCTCCAATTTTTCAAGCGTATCCTTTGCATTATCTTACTCCAGTACAGCCAAAATAAATTAAATAGGGTGAACATTAAGATGGATGTTATCATAATAAACTTGCTTCCCAATCCATGGGTCTATCCATGCAACCTATCTCACCTTCAACTGCCTCTTCAAACCTACTTCCTTTATCTTCAGTTATGATTCAGAGGAGCCGGTGGGTGTACAAAGTTAAAAATCACACAACACCAGGTTATAGTCCAACAGGTTTATTTGGAAGCACTAGCTTTTGGAGTGCTGCTCCACAACCACCTGGTGAAGGAGTACGCTCTGAAAGCTAGTGCTTCCAAATAAACCTGTTGGACTATAACCTGGTGTTGTGTGATTTTTAACTCTCTTCAGTTAGCTCCTTTAACCTTTTCAGCTCCTGCTATGTGCAAGGCTAAGTGCTATGCACAAATGATAGGATCCCTGTACAACAGCAACAAAATCCATAGAATGGTGATAGCAGAGGTGGCCTTTGAGCCATTGTATCTATCCTGTCTGGAACAGCAACTTAGCTAGCTCCATACCCCAATCTTTTGCCTGCATCTTTTTCTCTTCAGTTGCTTAGACTCTTTCAAAAATGAAATTTGGCATCTTACTGTACCACACTGTCAGGCTATGCATTCCAGACAGCAACCACACAATGCCCAAAAGGATTTTGTTTACATAGCTGTTGGTTCTTTTGCCATTAATTTCAAATCAGTGTCCTCTGGTTCTCGACCCTTCTGTCAACAGGAACAATTACTCTATCCAGACTGCAGCTCTCTTCTCAACCTTCTCTCTAGAAGGAAAACAATACAAGCCTCACCAATATATTCACCTCTCATGCATTTTTTTCTCTGTTCCCTTTATTCATTATGATCCTCCCATTTGCCCAAAATGTTAAAGTATCAAATATTTAAATTTCCTACGGTTGGGAACGTAGCAAAACCTGCTCCCTATTTGAAACAGAAAAGGTTCAAAACTCTGAGTAGATTTTTCATATCCTTTAAGCTAAGGGAGAGCAGACCTTGCAACTAGCCTTGTGCAACTACCCTTAGTGCTTGCAAAGAGGGAAAGAACTGGAAAGAGTCTTTAAATGCACATTAAAAGATCCTTCAGCACCCCCTGTGTTACAGCACTTATCTTCCTTTTGATACATTGTCATGATTCAGTTTCTGATCTCTGCTGATCCCAGTCGGAACAATTGACCTTAGTGTGCTTGGGCCTGCGCTGGCAAATTAGTCAGGTTTACTTTTTTTAATGAGTGAGTAGTGGCGAATTTTTTTTTGAACCTGAGGAAGGTTTATGGTGGAGTTCGCTTGTATCAGTATTAGGACCTCTGCACTAGACATTTGGTATATAGGGCCAATTAAACAATTCGCAGATGGCACCAATCTTGGAAGTATTGTGCACTGTGAAGAGGATAACATTAAACTTCAAAATGACAGACAGGTTGGAGGAATGGGTAGATAAGTGGCAAATGAAACTTAATGCAGGTAAGTGTGCAGTGATTCATTTTGGTAGGAAAAGTTGGAGAAGAGAAAATAAAGGGGATAATTTTAGGGTGTTCAGGAGCAGAAGGCCCTGGAGATATATGTGCACAATTATCAAGGGTAGCAGGGTAGGTTGAGAACATCAACAAAATGAACAGGATCCTGGCCTTTATAAGTAGGGCTTAGAGCACAAAAACTATGAGATTATGATAAACCTGACTAAAACCCAATTCAGCCTCAACTGGATAGGTGTGTCAATTTCTGGGCACCATACCTCAAAAAAGATTTGAAGGCGTTAAAAAGATTGCAGAAAAAGTTAATGAGAATGGTTCGAGGAATGAGGAACTGCAATTACATTGAAATTGGAGAAGCTGGGGTTATTCTCCTTGGAGAAGAAAAAGTTGAGAGGAAGTTTGTTGGAGATGTTCAAAATCATGAGACGAGACAGAGTATATAGAGAGAAACTGTTACTATTGGTGAATGATTGAGAACCAGAGGCATTGATTTCAGGTAGATCAGACAAGAGGCTTTGGTAACACGAGTAATGTAACTTGCAGAATGTTTATGTCAATGACAAAAAGACTTTAGATTTACATTTTCAAGCCACCATTTTTTTTCTCATTTTGAAATTTGGTAGATGATAATAATTCTGTGGGCTTAATTTAATGATTGACATGAATGTGATCCATTATTCAGCGGTGCTAAACTAATTGAAACAAAACACATCTCTGTGTGCTTAACCAAGATGGATTTTAGTGGATTGAGATGATCCAACTATTGTTTTTACAAAGGGCCATTGAGGAATTGAGAGTTTATCCTTAAACAGTTAGAAATAAACTTTGAGATGCAGAGTGCTTGATTAATAGGATGTGGGATTGCATCAGTGATTCCCAGGTTGTAAACTCCTAATCTCTGTTGGATTGTTAAGGAGAAGTCTGAGTGGAGGTATAATTGTTCATCTTTAGGATGGTAAATCAGCCATGTTACTTCTCAGCGCTTCGACTGAGTAACCAGTTACACTGCAAAACTATCAGGAAGGCATAGTAAAAACAATGACTGCAGATGCTGGAAACCAGATTCTGGATTAGAGTAGTACTGGAAAAGCACAGCAGTTCAAGTAGCATCCGAGGAGCAGGGAAATTGACGTTTCGGGCAAAAACCCTTTATCAGGAAGAGCAAAAGTCCTTCATCTTGCCTGATGAAGGACTTTTGCCCGAAACGTCGATTTCCCTGCTCATCGGATGCTGCCTGAACTGCTGTGCTTTTCCAGCACCACTCTAATCCAGTATCAGGAAGGCATAAGTTGGTATATCCTTTCAATTAGAAAATAGTTCACAGTTAAAACTTCACATAATCAAAAAAATGAATTACTAATCATTGGATCAATGCAGAGTTTTGGGAACAAATATTGAGTGATATTTTAAGCCTATGTTGTGAGAGCTGTAGTTTATCTGTGGAATTATTCCTGCAGTATGTAGGTTCCTTTACAGTGGAGGATCAAGATCTTGATGAAAAGACATGGCGGATCCATCAACAGCTTCATATTCTGAAGGTAAAGATTGCATGTTGTCGCCAAAAGTTGTCTCAGAGGGACTGTTCTTAAAGTCAGTCGCTGGTCCATTAACTGGTGGACAATTCCTAATAAACTAAATCAGAGCAATAGGATAACATTCAAACTAGGAAAGGGAACAGTTAAACCTAATGATACGTGAAGATTGATCAACACATAGGCTTCTCGTTACAATAGTGGAGGTTTAAAACCTCCAAATTCATTTAATTAGGAGTAGTATCCTGTGATTGGAGAGAGACATAAGAGACAGCAAATCCTTTATGGATAAAAGATGTTTTACAATAGTCTAAAATAGTGAAATATGGGACGCTAAGGGTGAAAATGCAGCTGGATATATTCCACTGCTATGAAGGGAGAACATAAAATGACTAGCATTAAAATAGATTAAATTGAAAAACTTATTGGCGAGAACCGAATTAGACAACATCTGGAGCTGCCTATAGAAATAGCTAAATGAAGATCTAAAGAAACCACTAAACCGCATATGTTTCAAAGCAGAAAAATACTTGGAACGTGGAAGCACAGTTGAAGCTAAGCTTTAACGGTTTCAAAGTAGTAACATAGGTTTGTGTGTTCCAATTGAACTTTTTTTTAATATCTCTTATTAGCTGTAACTCTGATGTTTGAAAATTTTATGTCAGGAGGAATACAATAGTTGTGTTAGTTTCACTATTAGAACACAAATATATCTTAACTTTAAAAAAACTCTGTTAACTTCAAAATGACAAACAGGTAGGAGGAATGTGTGGATAATTGACAAATGAAACTTAATGCAGACAAGTGTGAAGTGATTAATTTTGGTAGGAAAAGTTGGAGAGGATAAAATAAAGGGGATAATTTTAGGTGTTCAGGAGCAGAAGGCCCTGGAGATATAGGTGATAGAGTTAAAAAATCTTTAGATGGACGTTAACTAAATGGTCAAATTTAGTATCTAGTATTAATAAAAATGTAACTTTTAATTCAAGAATATTTTGGGGACCGAATCCAAATGCTGAATATTTTGAAATATCATAATGTTGAACACATCACGTTTAAGTTGCAACATTGTCCTTCTAACCTACAAAATGGGATATGTTTGGACCAAACATTTTTACCTTGTCCATAGATCCCAGTGCTATTATTAAGTGGAATCAAAAAACGATATTAAGTGGTGAAAAGTAGCATGATAAACAATTGCTTCATATGAAATTATATTGTTAAGCAGTTGAGATGCTTGTAGAAAAAAGGATGATAGTAATCATTTCCATTAATCTAGATTATTCTATTTAGTCGTGGTCTGTGGGTTTCATAATTGCAATGGAAATCATAGTTATGCTTATGAAAAATATGCACTTTTTTCCTGCTGTTTTGACTATCTGCTTATTTAATGTGGCCATGTTTTCTAGTAAAATGGTTCCAGGTGCCAGGCATTAGTTGCACACTAATTATCTTATATAGGGCTCTTGTAAAGAGTCCTCTTGTGACACAGTGGTAGGTTGGGAGGTCTGTGTTCAATACCCACTTGGCAAAGAAATGTGTAAAAACATTTCTGAATATGTTACTTAGAAAAATAAGCTATATTTTAAAAAAATGTAGGCTTCTGGTGGTGTGGTGGTAGTATCCCTACTTCTGGACCAAAATGCCTGGCTTGAGTACCATCTACGCCAGAGGTCATACAGCCATACAGATCTACAACTCAGAAAAAGGGCCTTCATCCCATCATGTCTGCTCCACTCAAAAACAACAACCTAACTATTCTAACCATATTTTCTAGTACCTGGCCCATGGCATTGTATGCCTTGGCATCGCCGTTGAACTGTAGTGATTGTAACAAGGTAAGGCAGGTGTTTCTCATAGAAAATGAGTTCCCTGCTTGAGAATGTTAACCTAGTCCAATTGGGGAGCCCTGACTGACCAAATATAAACAGAATGTCAGAAATCCTGTTCACTCTGAGAAAACCGGACCAGTGTCAAGTACTATGCACATGTAAATAAAGAGTGACTTAGTGATGGGATACTGGCTTCTGTAGAGTTATTTCATGCACCTGTAAGTACTTCTTAAATGTTTTGAGGGTTTCTGACTCTACCACATTTACAGGCAATGAGTTCCAGTTTCCCATTAACCTCTGGGTAAAAAGAAAAGCTTCCTCATATTCTCTTTAAACCTCCTGCACCTTACCTGGAAACCTAAGTCCCCTGCTCATTGACTCCCCCAAGGGGAAAGTCTTCTTCCTGACTACCCTATCTGTGCCTCTCATAATTTTATGCATCTCAATCATGTCCCCTCTTAAACTCCGCTGCTCTAGGGAAAACAACCCCAGTCTATTCAAACTCTCTTCATAATTAAACCGCTTCAAGCACAATAACATCCTTGTAAATCTTCCATGCGCCCTCTCCAATGCAATCACATCCCTCCTATAGTGTGGATTCCAAAACTACCAGCTGTGGCCTAAACAACATTTTATACAGTTCCAGCATAACATTCCTGCTCTTAAATTCTATGTCTCAGCTAATAAGGCAAGTATGCCGACCATTCGCCTTCTTAACCACTTTATCTACTTGTCCTGATACCTTAAGGGACCAGTGCACATGCACACCAAGGTTCCTCTGATCCTCAGTGCTTCCCAGGGTCCTAAAATTCATTATCTATTCCCTTGCCTTGTTTGTTCTGACCAAGTGCATCATC
Organism: Chiloscyllium plagiosum; assembly: GCF_004010195.1. NCBI lineage: Eukaryota > Metazoa > Chordata > Chondrichthyes > Orectolobiformes > Hemiscylliidae > Chiloscyllium > Chiloscyllium plagiosum. The sequence continues at coordinate 8,243,742 of NC_057743.1, read as the reverse complement.
TCACATTCATCCAGATTGAAGTCCATTTACCACTGATCAACCCGTCTGACTAGCGTGTGTATATCCTCCTGTATTCTAAGGCTCTTCTCCTCACTATTTACTACCACTCCGAATTTTGTATCACCTGTGAATTTACTGATCAATCCTCCTACATTCAATCTAAATCATGTATATAAGCCCCAAACAGCAAGGTCCCCAACACTGACCCCCTGTGGGATCTCAAGGGATATAGACTTCTAGTCAGAAAAACATTCCTCAATTATCACCCTCTGTGCTTCCTGCCATTCCAGCCAACTGTGGATCCAGCTTGGAAAATTGGATGCCGTGGGCTCTTACCTTTGCTGTCAGTCTCCTATGCTGGCCTTATCAAAAGCCTTGCTGATGTCCTAGTAGACTACATCAAAAGCATTGCCCTCCTCTGCAAATGTGGTCACCTCTTTGGAAAGATCAGTCAAGCCGGTCAGACATAACCTCAACTAACATAACCATGCAGACTATTCTTGATTAATCCTCACCTTTCCAAGTACTGAGTAATTCTGTCCCTCAGAATCACTTCCAGTAATTTCCCAACTACCGAGGTTAGACTGTCTGGCCTACATTTTCCTGATTTATACCTTGCTCCCTTTTTGAATGATGGTATTAAATTGGCTGTCCTCCAGCACCTCTCCTGTGGCCAGACAGGAATTGAACCTTTTATAAGCACCCTTATTTCCCCCCCCTTACTTCACTCAAAGACCTGGGATACATTTCATCAGGCCCTGGATATTTATCAACTTTTAGCCCTGCCACAGCACACACTCAGAGCCTCTTCTCTATTTATGCTAATTTATTTAATTGTATCACAGACCTTCTCCCTGATTTCTATCAGGTGTTTCATAAAACACCTGAGCAGGTTGATGGAAAAAGACCCATAAAATCGTGATTCTAAGGGTCCTTAGAAGCATGGTGGTAATGTCCCTACTTCTGGTCAAGGAGCTCCAGGTTCAAATCTCACTTGCTCCAGAGGTGTGTCATAACATCTGTGACAGGCTGATTAGAAAATGTCATGGTCTCATGATCCTACAAAAGTAATGTGGAAAACTTAATGCTGTAGATGATGCATATCTAAAATGTTTGTTTTTGAAATTCTCCTTTTGATTTCAGAGAGGAATTAATCATTTTGTTAGTAGAATTTCAATCTGTTTCAGTTCTTAAAAGGCACTTGAGTTGTATCTCACGTCATCTGACATGTGCTTTTATTTTCTTGTAGAATCTTCCTCGAAAAATGGCTGTAATACTAAAATTCTCATCACAAGGAATAAAGATGTACAATGAAAATAAAGAGGTATAGTGAAAAGACTCATTTATAATTCAAGCTGTACAACTCATTCACTTTATTATGACTGGAAAGCTTGATAAAATGGCTACTGAAGTCAAATTTAATGAAATACAAAATTCATAAATAGTATTTGATAATATCTTTGAACTTTTTTTTCCTCTTCCTCATTCCATTTCTCCAACCTACCCTCTTTTTTTCTTTTGCTTTCTCTCCTTAAGGCAGTAACTTATGTTGAAGTATGATCATCTAATAAAAAGTTTTCTCATAAATAATTGTCAAATTGGTCAACTGCAGATAATGAAAATTGTCTGGCATGGTTGATGCATATTAGAGGCTGCAGTTAAAAAATTCAGCACAGTCAAGTTATGGGGGATATACTACCAATCATTGACTCTGCCTCATTAGCTTTGCCTATCAATGATAGTGTTGTATTTATGATTTTAGGAATTACTTATGGCTTCAGAGCATATAACTCCAACAGATCAGCTCCTCAATTGTATACCATTACTTCTTAAAATTGGAACTAAGTGTCTACTTCCTCTCTCCTTCCCAACATCATCCTCACTCAAGCTCTGAATCTATATGATATTCTAGTTTGTCCCTCATTTTCACCATCTTCTTCCAATTATCAAGTTTCATCTCCTCTGAAGCACAACTCCAGCTCCCCAAATTTTTCCTCCTACGAACTAATGACCACACAACCAACTTACCCGACCCAAATGTTTGCTAACCCAGCTATGTACTTACCTTGGAGAAAGTGAGGACTGTACTCACCTTGCCTATAATTCCTTTCAGCTAACTTAATGGAGAATGCAGGAGAGCCTGCCAGAAGCAGTACCTGGCATACCCAAAAATGATATATCAACCTGGCGAAGCTACCAAATAGGACTAATTGCATGCCAAACAGAATAAGCAGCAAGTGATAGACAGAGCTAAGAAATCCCACAACTCAGAGATCTAAGCTCTTTAAGAGCAAATTACTGCAGATTATGGAAACTGTAATGAAATGCTGGAGATCACAGTTGATCAGACAGCATCCATGGAGAGACAGCAAGCTCTGTCTCCATGGATGCTGTCTGACCAGGTACAAGCTCTGTAGTCCTGTCCCATCCAGTTGTGAGTAGTGGTGGAAAATTAAAGAACTGAATGACTTAAGATTCCAACCATAATTGCAAAAGACAATGCTGAAGCATTCACAGCAATCTTCAGCAAGAAATGCTAAATGGATTATCTACCTCAGCCTTCTCCAGTAGTCTCCAGTACCACAGATGCTGGAGCCAATTTGTGTCTTAAGCCAAATTGATTCACTCCACATTATATCAAGAAATGGTTGGAGGTACAGAATACTGCAAAGGCTATGGGTCCTGACAACATTTCGGCAATAGTACTGAAGACTCGGGCTCCAAAACTTGCTGCACCCTAGCAAAGCTTTTCCAGTATAGTTAGAACACAGGAATCTACCCAACAAGTTGGAAAACTCCCCAGGTATATCCTGTTTACAAAAAGGAGGACAAATCCAATCTGGCCAATTACCGCCCCAACATTCTACTCTCGATCACCAGTGAAGAGATGGAAGGTGTCATCAACAGTGTTACCAAGCAGCACCTTCTCAACAATAACCTTCTCAGTGATGCCCAGTTTGTGTTCTGCCAGAGCCACTCAGCTCCTGATCTCACCACAGCCTTGGATCAGACATAGACAAAAGAGCTAAATTCCTAAGGTGAGGTGAGAGTGACAGACCTTGACATTAATCAAAGCTGCATTTGACTGAGTTTGGCAGCAAGGAGCCTTAGCAAAACTGTGATCAGTGGTTATCGGGGGCAAATTCACTACTGGCTGGAGTCATACCTGGCACATAGGAAGACAGTTGTGGTTGTTGGAAATCAGTCATTTCAGCTCCAGGAAATCTCTACAGGAGTTCCTGAGGGTAGTGTCCTAGGCCCAACCATCTTCAGCTGCTTCATTAATGACCTTCCCTTGATTCATAAGATTAGAAGTGGGAATATTTTCCAATGATTGCATAATTTTCAGCACTATGCATGACTCATCAGATACTGAGACAGTCCATGTTCAAATGCAACAAGATCTGGACAATATCCAGGCTTAGAATGGCAAGAAGCAAGTAACATTTGCACCACACAAATGGCAGACAATAAGAGACAATCTAACCAATGCCCCATGCCATCACTGAATCTTCTTCTATCAACTTCTTTGGGATTACCTTTGACCAGAAATTCAACTGGACTCACCACATAAAAACTGGCTATAAGAGCAGGTCAGAGGCTGGGAATACAGTGGCACGTAACTCACCTCCTAACTCTCCAAAGCCTGTCCACCATATACAAGGCACAAGTCAGGAGTGTGATAGAATATTCCCCAGTTACCTGGATGGGTGCAGCTCCAGCAACACTCAAGAAGATTGATACTATCCAGAACAAAGCAGCCCACTTGACTGGCACACATCCACAAGCATCCACTTCTTCCACCACCAATGCTAAGTAGCTGCAGTGTGTACTATTTACAAGATGCACGGTGAGAAATTCACCAAAGATACTTGGACAGCACCTTTCAAACCCATGACCATTTCCATCTAGAAAGGCAGGGGCAACAGACACGGTGAGAACACCACCAGCTGGAAGCTCCCCTTCAAGCCACTCACCATCCTGGCTTGGAAATATATCACCATTCTTTCACTGTCACTGGGTCAAAATTCTGGAATTCCCTTCCGAAGGGTTTTGTGTGTCAACTTACAGAGTGTGGACTGCAGCAGTTCAAGAAGGCAGCTCACCACCTCCTTCTCAAGGGCATTTAGGGACATCCAATAAAAATTGCTGGCCAGCCAGCAATGCTGACATCCCATGAGTGAATAACATAAAGTTCCTGCCCTTCTCACAGAACCTATACCAACTTTGTTGAAACACCAAAAAAGTTTGTGATTTCATTTGTACACATTATTCTATGATGTCCCACACTGAACATAATTAACCAATCCATTGAATTGCCCTTGATTGAGTACACTCTTAATTGTCCAAAAATACCTAGCACAGTTGCTTAAAAAGCACCTTCTTTTGCCACTGTTTGGTTACTTCAAGGGAATTTTAAGATTCCTTCTTTGGTTTTCTGGTTTTCCTTGTTTACATGTTGGACCTAAATGATGTTATCTGGAGGCATATGTCACTACCCAAATATAGGTTGACAATATTCAACATCCAACCCCAGATCTAAAACACCATCCACTCTAAGCTGTCAGAAATCTTGCCTGATATAAATGAACACTTGAAAGAATTATTCTGTTCCTGTCAGATTCTGCGGCTTAACCTAAGACCATTTTGCTTTAATTCACTGTAATCTCATATACTATTTCACTGAACCAAGCTTCAAATCTATCATCAAAACTTTCGCCCACTCCTTAATCCTTGTCTCATCTCCTACCCTGCAAAATCTGTTTTTGTTACATTCAGCCTCATCTTTTCCAAGGTGAATCCTCCTTAATTTTGTTCTAAGCTCTAAATCATTCAAAACTCCACTACCCTAACCTGTCCCACACTGACTCACTTTCCATTCCGATCCTCACCAACACTGATTGGTTGAATGACCCTAATATATTTAATTCGGATTTCTCATTCTCTGTTTAAAAACCTAACTTCTGTCCCATTTTAAGACCTTGGTCTTTCTACCACTGGTCTTGCTATGCATCCCATCCTCCCGCCATCAGTCACCTTGTCTTCAATCACCTCAACTTCTTTCGCTGTTCCTCTGCCATTCTGTTCCTCTCGCCACCTTTCACAGTCTCCTCAAAATTTGTCTTTGTGATCATGCTTTTAATCATGTCGACTAGATCTTCTTTCGCTGTCCAGTGACCATTTTCCCATGACTCGCTTTAGGATGTTTATTTTGTTATTAATGGCACTGATCCAGCAAGTGCAATATTTTACAGCTATCGCCCACTTGCTACGTTTTTATCTGATCATCTTGCTGAAAGATAGGTCATAAGATGAAGCCTCACATGTATTAATGTTAACATTGATTTAAAAACTGAAAATGTGTTGCTGGAAAAGCGCAGCAGGTCAGGCAGCATCCAAGGAGCAGGAGAAACGACCTTTCGGGCATGAGCCCTTCTTCAGGAATGAGGAAAGTGTGCCAAGCAGGCTAAGATAAAAGGTAGGGAGGAGGGACTTGGGGGAGGGGCATTGGAAATGCGATAGGTGGAAGGAGGTTAAGGTGAGGGTGATAAGATGAGGGTGATAGGCCGGAGTGGGGGTGGGGGCAGAGAGGTCAGGAAGAAGATTGCAGGCTAGGAAGGTGGTGCTGAGTTCGAGGGTTGGGACTGAGACAAGATGGGGGAAGGGGAAATGAGGAAACTGGAGAATGGAGTTGTGCCATAACATGTCCAAACAGGCTGATAAAAACATGTTTTTATATAAAATAATGAATATCCTAACATTACATTATCAGGGGCCATTCTTTACTTAATCAAAATATTTTCTGATGAACCTCCTGCATTTTAACACTGAGTATGATTATTGGTAGACTTTTTTAAAGCAAGCAATTCACTCCTGATTTCCCAAAAGGCTGTCCATGATCTACAAGGGACAAGTCTGGAGTATAATGGAATGCTGTCCACCTGCTGGATTAGTGTGGCTCCAACAATATCCAAGAACCCAACACCATCCAGGACAACAGCACATTAAATGGTGCCCATTCCACCAACTTAAACATTCATGCCCTAACACTGATGCAGAGTAACAGCACCTACAACATATATTGCAGCAACTCATCAATATTTCTTGTAATGCACTTTTCCAACCCACAATTTCTACTACCTAGAAAGATAAGGGCAGCACATGCAATGAACACTGTCACCTGCAAGTTCCCCATCAAGTTTCATGCCATCTGATTTGGGAATTACGTCACTTTTTTCCTTCACTATCTCTGGGTTGAAATCCTGGCATTCCCTTCATAACTGTACTGTTGGCGTCCCTACACATCAAAGGGCTGCAAGAGTTCAAGAAGGCAGCTAATCACAACTTTCTTGAGGGCACTTGGTGATGGCAATAAATGCTGGTCTCCCATCAAGGAAGAAAAAGATGTAGTCAGTGATGTTAGGAGTACTGTATGTCCTGGCCTGCAGAAATGTTGTAATATATAAGGATGTGCAATTTGAAATTTAATTCCTTCAACCCCAGAGGTTCTTATTAATTTTAGGAACAATTGCACTCCTAAAGCCTTGCACTTTATAGAGAACTGGCTATATATTCTGCAACAAAGATTGTGTATTGTTCCTCAAGCAGATTTCTTGATGCATGAGAATCCTGTCAAAAATATACCAATTATATTGATCACGTATAATGTGTGCAGACAGCAGGATATTCTTTGAACAAAGGAAAGTCCCATACTGCCACACTTAATACATCGTTGAGGAGAATCTTGATGTCCATCTGTATGTAAATTTGGGATGATATGTAAACAAAACTGAAGAGGGAGGGGGCGGGTCAATAGTTGTTACAGTGGTCAGAACAGTGTCCTGTCAGTTTTTGAGATGTGCATCTGAATCCTGAACAGCCTAATGTGACAAATGTCATAATTTGCAGAATGATAAGGTAAATTTAATTAGCTTTGAAAATCTTATTCCACTTCTATCAGTATGTTCACAGCATAAACAACTCCAATCGAACATTAATTAGCAGTGGCTCACTGAGTGGCCACAATAATGACTGGTATATGAAATAGAAAGTTCACATTGGTGTAATTAGCAGTGCTTTTCTTAAGTTAAGAAACCTTGGGGCAACAAGAGTGGATGCTTTATTACCTGCACTTAGTATTACTTAGAGTGACAAAGTTTAATACTGACACAGTCCTGAAATTGGAAGAGTGGTCCTTTTTATCTAGCTGTGACATTCCTCCCTCCAGTTCATGTCATAAATGAATAGGATTTGTTCAAGCCCTTGATATGCTCCAGGTGAACTTAAAGAGGTGGCTAAAGGAACTCAGTGGTAATTTTCTATCTGCGGTATCCTCTGGAGGAGGGGTTGATCTAATAATCCAGCATGTGTTCTTGGCATGTAGTGCTCTGTGCTTTGAGGAGAACATTTACCTTATGTCCTTTTTTTTGTATAGAAGTTTGAATTGTACATTAATTCTAATTGATCACTTAAAGGGTTAATAGCTGCCTCAATGTTCTCTCTCTGTTGGGTGATCAGCAACATCCTGCTGTTGTGTGACTAACAGTTGTCCTCCCAGATTGGTAATGTTATTAATAAGGTTTGTTATGTGTGGTCATTTTATATTAACTAAGTACATTCTTTGTGTGTAGATGGCTCACAGTAATCAAAGTGAATGTGGAAAATAGTTTGTCATGGAACTGGAACCAGAGACAAAGCTTTATGCATGAATTTTTGTTTTCAGGCCAGGAGCACTGAGTTGGGTGTGTCCCAGCTCCACAAACCTGATCCAAGAGAAAATGGTTCAGGAGTTGGCTTGGTTCTCTGGGAATCAGGCTGGGCAACTTCAGAATTAATGTAGAGGTTCTCGAAGGTGTGAAGGTCTGCTTGGGTGGAAGGTCTGCCTCTGGACTCTGACGTGGAGACCGCAGTTTACAAAAAAGAATAAAACATAAGACATCTCTCCAGCTCTCACTCCCTTACATCCTTTCACTTGCCACACAATCCCCATGTCCCATGCCAACTTACACCCTTCAATAAGTCACATGGCATTTTATAACTCCCAACCTAACTTAGTGCTAAATCGTACCAATATATACCCCACAACCACCTACCCTTTGCTCTTATACCTACTATTCTAACTTCCCAGTCTCCCCCGTAGGCATAACTCAGAACCCTACTGAGATGAAATAAATGAGAATAAATATTGTATTCAATTGCTTAATTCTTAGTCGCAACTTTAAAAATCTATAACCACATGAGATGTTAATCAAACTATGAAATGATTGGCACTCTGCTGTGATAATGAAAGATTACAAAATCAATCTGAAGCACTAATTCAGTTATGGTAACCCTTAGACTTATTTCAACGTAAGTCAAACAAAATAGCAATAATTAACTTTTGTTAGCATTCCTAATATTTTTGCCACAGTATAACGGGCAGGAATTTTAAATGCCTTGCCAGCTTGATTCCTTTGGACACTTTTGACAGTTCTTCTGAGCTTTGCGGTTAATGAGTTTATATACTTTCATGCATATTTGTGTTTACTTTTGCCAGTCCTAAAGGGCAATTTAACTGTCCCAAAAGGCACCAAGTCTCCCCCAAAGGGCACATTAGGTCTCCTAAAAGGCACATCACCTCCTCCAAATATGTGCTGGGATCTTATTCAAAGGGATACTTTTAACTCTCCAAAAAGGTGCACAAGCAATCTAAACAATCCACAAAATTCAGACCTTTTACCAAGTCTAGTTTGAGCACAATGTGCTTCACAAAGGTAGGTCACCAAAACCAGACACAATTAGAGGTAACAGGCAATTTATATGGTCAGCTAACTCCACAAAAAGCCCTATGTCAAATGTGACCTGCCCCTGTGAAAATGCTAGGTGCTATATTTTGGGGCAGAATTTCTGATCTTTGACCTCCTTCACCTTTTCAGTCATGATGGAGAGGCTCATTGCAGCATAGATATTTACAGCACAGAAAAAGGCTATTTGGCCGACTACGCCCAATAAAGATCCTGTTTTCCAGCTTTTGGCAAACTGCCCTGATGGCAATGGCAATGCAATTATAGAGTCTTACAGTTATACAGCAAGGAAAGAGCTGCTTTGGTCCAACTTGTCTGTGCCGATCAGACATCCTAAACTGATCTAGTCCCATTTGCCAGCATTTGGCCCATATCCCTCTAAACCCTTCCTATTCAAATACTCATCCAAATACCTTTTAAATGGTGTAATTGTATCTGCCTCCACCATCTCCTCTGGCAGCTCAGGTTTCCCAAACTAAAGTAGTCCTAGTTGCTTGCATTTGGTCTATATCCTTGTAAAACTTTCCTATTCATGTACCTGTCCAAATATCTTTTAAATGTTGTAACTGGATCTGCATCTCCCACTTCTTCCAGCTGTTCATTCCACACATGAAACACACTGTGTCAAAAAGTTGCCCCTCAAGTCCCTTTTAAATCTTTTACCTTTTACCTTAAAAAAAAAATGCCCTCTAGTTTTGAACTCTCTGACCTTTGCTATTCATGCCCTCAATAATTTTATAAACCTCTACAAGGTCACCCTGAATCTCCTACCCTCCCATGGCTATTAAAGTCAGGTATCCCATGTCTTCTTAACCACTTTATCTATCTCCAGGCATCTTTGAATATACACAATAAGGTCCTATTGATTTTCAGTCTTTACCATGGTCAAATTATTCATGGTGTAATTCCTTGTTTTCATAGCCCTCCCCAAGTGCATCACATCGCACTTTTCCAGGTTGTGTTCTATTTACCACTGCTCTGCCCATCTGACTAGTCCGCTGATATACTCCGGCAATTTATGACTAACGTCTTTTTTGGATCCAAGCTTACACTTTCCCTTGAATCCCATGGGCTTTTACTTTCTTGTCCAGAATGTCATGAGGGACCTTACCAAAAACTTTGCTAAAGCAAATGTAGATAACATGAAATCACATCTCCCTTATCCACACTCCTGTTACTTCTTCTCCAAGGCCATTTGTTCTGTGAAAATCTAAGCCCAAGTTTTTCTGTAAATTATATTACCATAAGAGACTGCTAATTAATTGTTCTTCTTGGTGCAAGGTAATTTTGTTCCTATTTTGTTTCCCCTCATCCCATCACCATCAGATCTGTGCCGTTGGAGTTACCTTCTCCTTCCTGGAGCTCACTGGCAAATTTCCATTTTCTGACTGGCTCAAAATCCAAACCACAGCCTGGCACAGTTCAGTCATGCCGAACTAGCCAATTGCACAATTTGTTGCTGCATATATGCTCATTCTTGGTGTACATCCAGTTGGGAAAGTTTGCCTGTACTGTTGCAGACATCTGCCATTAATTTGGTTCTAGTATCAAATTTACTGGGTACAGAAAAGATATATCTTTATTTCTCTGTGACAGTTAATCACCCCCATATTGGCTCAATTCATGTCAGACATTTTCTGTTTATGAATTTAGTAAAAGGAAAATGAAATAGCATAATTTACAGTTCTCCAGTATACTTTGAATGAATTCAGAGTTACAAGATCTCAAAATAGCATGTTTTATAATTCTGTAATGTAATGCAATCAAAAACAACTCCCCAGTGTCAGTCATCTGTCTTGCCTAGCCCCCATTTTTGAATTGCTCCAAAATCTTCCTGGAAATACACTTCTGTCAGCTATTTTGTTTCTTAGTAAATGAAGTATATGATGCTCAAAGTAACATTTTAAAGAACGCTTAAATTACACATTTTAAAAAATGCATGGCCAAAATTAACTAATTAGCTTATTGAATTGAATTATAGTTATTATCATATGTACATAAGTACAGTGAAAAGTTTACAAGTCGCCATTTATGGCGCCATCTTAGGGACAAAGGTACCTCAGTACAGATTCTTGGTATAAAGCAGAAGAAAAAAGAAAACAAAGGTTAAAAACTTAAACATTAGTCACAGAGTCATACAGTGCCCTTACTAAAAACTGAAAATAATAAAAGAAACACAGTTAACAGTTCAACACCACAGGCCATGCTGGGCTCGCAGTCCTCACATAGGCTCAACTTCCCCTACTCCAGGCTTGACTTCACCCTCCCTGCTGTCTCAGGCTGCTTGCTCTCAATCTCGTCTCCAGCTACCTTGGACTGCCTGCTCCTGCTCTCACTGTCGTCTGCCTCGGGCTGCCTAAACATGCTCTCACCGCCAGCTACCCCAAGCTGCCTACTCCCACTCTTGCCTTCAGCTGCCATAGGCTGTCTGCTTCCACTCTCACCACCTCAGGCTGCTTGCTCCCGCTTCCGCCTCCAGCTACCTTGGGCTGCCTGCTCCTGCTCTCGCACCTCGGGCTGCCTGCTCCCAATCCTCCTACCTGTCCATCTTCTCTCCCACCTATCTGCTCCACCTTTCCCATCGACCTATCACAATTACCTCCCACTTGTATTCACCAATCACCATCCTAACTACCTTCCCCCAGCCATCCCCACTTCTCTATTTATCTCCCAGCCACCCCCCCCTCCACATTCCTGATGAAGGACTTGTACCCGAAACGTCAACTCCCCTGCTCCTGACCTGCTATGCTTTTTCAGCACCATACTTTTTGACTTTGCTCCCACTCTCACCCAATTTTAACTGTTTGAGATTAATAAAGCTGAGATGAATTGTACACTTGCAGAGTTAAAACTGGATAATATTTTATTGACATTTGAGAAACCTAAGGTATATTTCAGATTTAATATTGTTAATTAGTTTTACATGATTTTATCTGTGCTTTACTTCAACTGTTATTTTCACTTTGGTGACAATTCTCTACTAAATTCCCCTACCCTGGCTAATAAGAATGGGATAGATGAGGAAACAAAATTGGGGCTGCATTGTTAGGGTGTGTTCTCACCCTACTCCTATCCACCATCATTTTAACTCCTGGTTCTTATGGAGTTTCAGAGGGAGATGCCTCAGAAAGTCTAGGCATCTATTGTTAAAGGAATCAAGTATAAAAGTCGGTAAATTTTGCTTGCAACTATGCAAGGCATTAGTGAGATTGCATCTAGAGTCTTGCATATACTTTTGGCCCCCTTACATGAGGCATTGGAGGCAGTTAAGATAACTTTTGCTAGAATGATTCAAGACATGTGGGAGTTTATCTTAAGAAAAGAGATTGAGTAGTTTAGGCCGATACTTTCTGGAGCTCAGAAGGATGAGAGGAGATCTCATTGAGATATTTAAGATGTTAAAGATAATTGACAAAGTAGACAGAGAGGATATTTCCTCATGCAGGGCAATTGAGAATAAATTTTAGGATAAGGGATAGCAGTTTTGAAACAGAGATGTTAAGAAATTACTTCTCTGAAAGGCTTGCAAATCTGTGAATTTCATTACCCAGAATGTGATGGTCATGGGAACTAAATAAATTTAAGAATGAGATAGACACATTTTTAATTAGTAATAGATTAAAGGGTTATGGAGAGTGTGCAGCAAAGTAGAGTTGAAATCAAGATGAGATCAAGCCATGATAATATTAAATGAGAGATTCTTGAGGGCTGAACTGCCTACTCCTGCTCCTAGTTCTTATGTTCAATAATGTGGCACTGGTGTTTACCCTCAGAAAAGGTGAAAGGAGTAACTACCTGAGCTCTCCCATGCTCCCATGGTAACAGGGAAGTACAGCTGTAGGTGAGGGAACTGTAGGGGAGGCAAAGTACCTTCCAAGAAAGATGGAACAGCACTCTGTCAGCAATCATTGATTGATCTCTTCAGTGTAACCAATCAGAGCCTTTACAAGATATCAGTTTCCTGCTGTGCACTAACCGTGGTGACCTTGGTAAGTCATTGATGGGTCAGGAAACCGATTTACATGATTGGTAAATCCAGAATTCAGCACTAACACAGCACAAAATTGGCTTTTATCAATTGCAATAGCTGTTTAGCCGTCAGTTCCTGCTTGGATACAAGTCTACTCTGGGAGGTTCAGGAGAGATCAGGATCCCTTTAGTTTTCAGGATTTCAACATTTCCCACTTAATACCCTCCCAGGCTAACCTCATCCATATATTCACAAAGCAGTGAAACTCTACCTTTGAGTACCCTTGCTACATTATATTGAGATTTGGGGCACTTAAAACAATAGAACTACAGGCATTTCCAGTATCCCTTCACCTCAGTATTCTCGCTGAGTTAAAACTGGAATTGTTGAATTTATTTGAGTTCATTTTATTGCAGATTAATTTTCCTTTGATTCTATTGCTCATAGCTGTGTGCCTGCCACTGCTGTGTCAGGATTGTACATTGCTAATTGTCCTTACCTTTATTTGTGGTCATTGTTGTTATTTCTTACTAGTTTGTTTTGCATGTTTCACAGGCTCCAACATTATCGCTCCCTCATTCAATGAGATCATGGCTGTTCTGACTGTGGTCTCAACCCATTTTCCTGTCTACTCCCATACCCTTTGAGTTCCTTGTTGTAAACAATACATCTACCTCTTCCTTCAACATATTTAATGATCCTGCCCCCACAGCTCCTGAAAAAGAGAATTGTCCACACTCAGAGAAAATAAAATTCTCCACATTTCCATATTTAAAACAAAGAAATTGAGGAGGAATATCAGATTCCAAGATACAGGTATCATCCATGTTGAAAGAATTGGAAGAGTTAAATCAATATGTTAGGAGGTCAACAAGCTTGTGGTTTAAAACCCTTCCTGTCAGTAGAGACAGAGAAATTAAGATGGTATCAGGTACAACAGATAGGAAGGAATGAGTTAGGGAAAACAATCACCTAACAGATTGCGCTGTGGTTACTTTGGTCCAGTTTGGTGGGTATGTGCAACAAAAAGGTGGTGGCCTACAGAATATCAGCGATTTTGGTCAGACTACAAATTGCTTCACCAGGTTGGCTTAAAGAAAACATTTGGTATCATGATTGAAAAATCAGAAGCTTTTGTTACTGACTTTCAGAAGAACTAACATGAAATGCTGTGCAAATAATTTGGTTGCACAGATGTAATTAATTCCTGTGCTGGGTTTCAACTAGACGCTGTTGATGGCTCATGCCCTGAGGAGAATCTTATACACAACGTGTCAACCGGCGGATTGTCAGTTTGCATTTGTCACACGCAACCCGTACAGACCACCAAGTGAGCTCTTCTGCCATCTGTTTGTCACCACACAGCCGAACGAGGTGGGTCGATAATAATTAAAAAAAACATGAATCAGATGATTAAAAACCATCCATTTGTTCAATAAGACTTTTTGAAAAAATATAGAATCGTGCTTTATTTTCTGTACAGAAAGTCCTCTATTTGTTTTTACTTAGGAAATAATGGCTGAGCAATGGTTTGGTACAGAAAGTCTACAGATGACTGAGTTTTCCTCTTTCTAATCTGGAAGTCAAAAAATACAATTGAGTCCTCCTCCCATCAATCCAATTACTGCCTTGGCTGAGACCACGAAATGAATTTGGAAACTATTTGCTGTGAATAGTTCCTATAGTCTGACTGCCTGAATAGATGAAGTTGGCTGCTGTGTTTATAACATCCTTCTGTTTTTGTCATAAAATTGAATGTTTTTCTGTTTGGGGAAAGAATAAGAGATCAACAGAACAACTTTCTCTTTATGTCAGTGTATGGTTGGGTGTCCTGAAGCATGGGGAGTGGAGAGAGACAGATTTTCTTATTGTTTACAGTTAAGTTGCAGCAGTACAACACAAAGATTTATGGAAATGAAAGCTGTTAGCTGAGTGGAATGACTTGGCACTTAGATCAGTCTCACTGAAAGAAATGCACAGGAGCAAGATGTCTCACTGAGACTGATTAGTATAGTAATGCTGAAAATATGATTTCTATTTCTATGATCAACAGAGCTTGGTTACATTTTCTAATTAACCAGAATCCTGTGACCCAGTGAAGGAAATTAAACTATTTGATTTGTGAAAGCAGTGGGACAGTTCAGAATGTTGCTAGACAATTACATTACGTACACAGCACTAAACTCTTACTGTGTAGAAATTGTTTGCAAGTGTTGTGAATTAGTAATTATTATCCCTGCTGGTGATGGTAAGCAGTTGATTTCATGTGCCTTCTGGATAGTAATATTATTCAGTAAAGGCAAAATCAATGTAGTTGCAAGTTGTATGATAATCCCCATTCCTTTACAAAACATTTCTCACCAGTTGTCAACTGTTGAGCTGTCATTTGGAAAAATTGCTCTTCATTACTAGGAAGCTACAATTAGACAAGCAAGACACCAGAGGACAGCAGTGAGCTCCATTACAGCTGCAAATGACCATTTGGACCCAGTGTAAGAGAGTTGCAGGGAAGTGTCCAATGATCCCCAGGAACTATCTCAGTTCAAAAGCCCAGTCCCATGATAGTGGCAGCAGCTTTCTTTTAATTTATTTTGAGGAGTATTGACAAAGCGATATTTTTATCTTTATTGCTCATTGTTTTGTTTCAATGCTTTAATAGTCAACTCTGTAGAGGTGGTGGGTTTTATTCTCTGAAACCATAAATGAAAAGTTGTGTTTACGTGACAATCAGGGAGCCTTCATGGCTATTTTCCTGCTGGCAGCTTACCAGTTTTTAGATATAATGAATTAATTTTGAGAATTTGCTGATGGGAAGTGTTGCATCTAAATGTAAGTTGGTAATGGAGTTGGAGTTTGTACATGTTTGGCCATTTTAGCTCAATGCACAAAACATCCCTGACTGTTCTGCCAGGAGACTCTTGTATTTTGGAAATAGGTTCTTTTATTTCACTTTAGTAGGCAACGTCAGAAGTCAAATGACACATAGTCCAACAGGTCTATTTGAAATCACAAGCTTTTGGAACACTGCTCCTTTGTCAGGTGAAGCTTTGTATGCAAAGCTTTAATTCTTGTGTACATCGTTAGAGGTTTTAGTCAATATTCACAATATTTTTGTTTATATCCTAGCATTTTTCTGTTTTGGTTATGATTTGGTGTTGCTTGTTTGTAACAAGTAATTAAGAAGGTAAATGGAAGTTCAGCCTTCATTGTTAGAAGGCTGGAGATTAAGTATTTGGAAGTACTGTGTAAATTTTGGTCTCCATATTCATAGAATGTAGAATAGTGCAGCACAGTACAGGCCCTTCAGCCCTTGTTGTGCTGACCTTTTATCCGACTCCAAGATCAAACTAACCTACATACCCTACATTTTACTATCATCCATGTGCCTATCTAAGAGTCATTTAAATCTGACTCTACTACCACTGTTGGCAGTGCATTCCACTCATCCACCACTCTCTGTGTAAAGAACCTACCTCTGACATCTCCCTTAAACCTTCCTCCAATCACCTTACAATTATGCTCCCTTGTGATAGCCATTTCCTCCCTGGGAAAAATCTCTGGCTATCCACTCTATCTATGCCTCTCAGCATCTTGTACACCTCTATCTAGTCACCTCTCAACTTTCTTTGCTGCAATGAGAAAAGCCCTAGCTTCTTCACCTTTAAGAAAGGATACATTGACATGGGAGGCAGTTCAAAAGAGATGCACTAGCCTGATTATGGGTATGAAAGGGTTGACTTTTTGAGAACAGCTAAACAGGTTAGGCTTTTGTACATTAATGTCCAGAAAAATGAGGGGTGATCTTATTGAAACATATAAGACTCTGAGGGTGTTTGATAGGGTAGACATTGAGAAGCTGTTTCCACTAGTGGGGAGAATTTTGAACTTGGAGAGATAGTTACAGAATAAAGGGGACACTCATTTAAAACTGACATGCAACAGAATTTTTCTCTCAGTGGAATGATGTCTGGAATTCTCTATCTTAAAGATTGTGGAGGCTAGACTGCTGAAAGTATTTAAAGAGGAAGTGAGTAGATTTGAATTATATAGGAGTTGAAGGCTATGAGGAGCAGGCAAGAAAGAGGAATGGAGGCCTGGGGCAGATCAGCCATGATATCATAGATTGGCAAGGAAATCTACTCCTACTCCTATTTCTATGTTTTTATGATTCCAGGAGAAAAAGTAAAAAGAGTTGCAATTTATGCAGAACTTTTCGTAATCTCAGGAGGTACCAAAGTATTTCACAATAAAATAAATTATTTTAAGTGTGGTCATTGATGTATATGTGGGAAAACATGGCAACCAAAGTGCACATATCAATGAAGAGACAATTTAGTGATCTCTTGCTCCCCACCCCGCCCCTCTGTCACAAGCATAAAAACAATCATTTTACATGCGTCTTTTAGCCCACAAGCAGAGCTGGAAAGATACTTACTTACTCACTTTCTGTTCACCAAAATTATCTTCCTTGCATGCTTGAGAATCTTCCATTCTCCCCCTGCCATATCCAGGATTGACAACTTGTGTATACTGTTTCTCCTTAAGAGTGAGAGTCTGGAATTTATACTCAAACTGCTGGAATATGACTAAACAGAAGTGACAATGGTACCATTAACTCAAGACTGATTCCCATTGCAATCTTGGATTGAAGGATTTCAACTTCCCAAGCATACAATTGGCATTATTAAAATTTCTGCTCCACTAACCTCCTGTAAGAGATATAGGTCACTCCTTGAAATGTGCAATCTTGTTTTGCATTTTGAAAGGTATACCTGATTCTTTGCCCACATTACTATTCTCTTGCCAATAGGGAATATTATCAAACTGACATGATATATATTTTCTCTCTTCTATCACATGAATTCACAAAAAAGATGACAAACTATTCATATAATTTTTCAAGTTCTGATTTGATGAAATTAAAACTGAAACATTGGTTTAGGAGAGAGGGCTCTCCTCCTGTAATGGATCAAATGCATATTCTTGTCAACTATAGAAAAGACATATGATATTCACAGAATGCAAAATTATAAGCCCTAAGAAGGTCAAACACACGTTTTAAATTTGCTTTTTTTGCATATCTTCACTCTTGGAGAATGTTGGAAGCATATTGCAGGCTGATTACTTACCTGACTTGAGCCACATAAACATGGCTAGCAAGTCTCAAAGTGAGAATTAAACCCAGGGCCTTCTGGATCAAAAACAGGAGTGGTGCCCAAGTGATCCACTCAGGCTCCCTACACCCTTGAATGAAAAACCAACATATGCAATAAGTAAGCCAAGAAAACTTTCAAAGCTGCTGTTGCAAGTACACTCACGGAGTTGACAAATTAAAAAAATCTCAAATCCAACCCAACCAACCACTTCAGTTTTTAATAGAGGTCAAATGGAAAAGTCGAGGTTGGAGTTGAGGAACTAGCCTGCTCCAAGGAGGTGCTTTGTCCATTTAAACATTATAATGAGGCTACATTCCTGACATTTAATCTGACTTGCAGAATTAACTAAGGTTTCCTGAGACCCATTAAACCCAGGCAGCCAATCAGCTAAAGGCAAGACTGTCTTGCGAAAAAGGATGTGACTTTCCAGCACTGTTTATGGACCAAGGGATGTAGTACTGCTTACTCCCAGACCACCAAACTTAACTTTCCTGCCATCACCTCCCTTTTTCCCCTGCCATCTGCAGGATTAGCAACAAGCTCAGCCTTTTCCTTCTGAGGAGTCAGAATCTGAACTAAGCCCTGCCATCCTGGTATATAGGTGATTTGTGCTTTCTTATCCATGCAGTTAACCAAGCCATAAATATGCTGTATTTCTGGAGTTTCCAAGTTTGCACATGATTGCAAATTGGGAGGGGTAGCAGTTGTGTAAATGGGTGCAGAAGTTATAAAGGAAAGTAAATTGTGTGAATGGGTAAAACGGTGGCAAATGGATCTCAGTGTGAGTTATACTTTGGATCCAAGAGGGAAAAATCAGAGTACTTTCTAATTGGGTGAGAAACTAGCAACTAACCGTGATTAACTTCAATCTTCTCATATTTTATAATTAATACACAAATCAAAGTAAAAAAAAAGAATTCCCCTGTCATTAATTTTGTGTTTCTCACCATATCATTCAGAAGATTAATCTTTAGTTCCTGAAGATTGCAGGCCAGTACTAGAATGGAACTTATCACATATGCAAATTCTATTTGTGGTTATTGAAATATAATGTTTATATAAAATTTAATTTTAAAATAGTTTCTACACAGAGGGACTTTGTTCCACAAACGGCACTGGATAGTGAATTGGATAGACCTGAGATAGATCATTTTTTGTTAAGCAAAGGTATTGTGGGATATGGAGTTAGGGCATAGATCAGAGCTGAAAATGTGTTGCTGGAAAAGCGCAGCATGTTAGGCAGCATCCAAGGAGCAGGAGAATCGATGTTTCGGGCATGAGCCCTTCTTCCTGAAGGGCTCATGCCCGAAACGTCGATTCTCCTGCTCCTTGAATGCTGCCTGATCTGCTGCATCTGCAGTCCTCACTTTCTCCTTAGGACATAGATCAGCCATGATCTCATTGAATGGTGGATTAGGCTCAAGGGGCTGAATGACCTACTTCTCTTCTAGTTTTCCCAAAGTTTATTTGAATGTAGAAAATGATCACAAATTCCAAAACATGACAAATATCCACCTGCAAAGTAGCAGTTATTTGGAATAGACTGTCATTCTAAATGGTTAGATTAAAAGGAGATATGTAAATATTTAATTATGTCTAGGAGTAAGAGTTGTGGGGCAAAGTATTAACAGAAATGGACAAATGCTGTATAGAACACTGTCTTAGTAAATGCTGTGGATTGAAATAAGTGGAATGTACTTGGATTAGGATTGAAGATTATATTGAGATTATAGATGTTTGATGAGTATCATGAAATTGTTTGCCTGATTTATCTTTGGGGGACTTAAAGCTTTTAAGAAGATTAAATTATCTGCTTTTCAGCTTTCTCATGAGGTTAAATTGAGAAGTATCTGTGATCCTTTCCCTTGTCCTAATGTCTTTGAGGGAATTTGCAGTCCTGAGCCTGCCGACGTGTGACTGCAGACACAATAGTGTGGTTGACTCTTAATTGCCCTTTGAAGAGGCCAAGCAAACCCAGTTCAAGGACAACAAAGGATGTGCAACAAAGCCACTCAGGTTTTAAGTTTCATCTGACGGATAGCATTTTGAACAATTTTAATAGTTCAGCTTTCCATTGCTGCAGCACTGGAATATTAATTTAAATTATGATCTGAAATCTCCTATTCACCTATGAATCCATAACCTTCTGACCTAGATGCATGATTGCTAACAATTGGCATATAACATTATACACTTCACAAATGTCAACAACAGAAGAATCATTCATATGTCATTTTATAACCTGTTCTTATGTATACCTAAATCAAATTTTAGAGTGCGGGGTGTGTGTTGAGACAGGTGACAAAAGAAATTAAATTTAGGAGTGATATCTTTAATTGCTATAAGAATTATTGCTGTAGCACACCTAAATAACTGAAATTATCCTTTTACACAGATCTTTTACAAGTATTTTGGGATTTCATTCCATAATTCTGCCCAATTTATAATTAGGTTCCAGTAGTTTATGGTGGTTGAGTAAGTACATTCAATTTTACTTGCTCGGGACTGAACATATTCAGCGGTGCTTTGAGGATCCTATTCTGCAGTTTTATCCCTTCCTGTAGCAGTGCAAATTCTCAGAGTTGTACATATGAAGTAATGTAATGGATACAATAGAGACCATAGAAAGACTCAATGATAATATTATTCAATTAATATATTTAGCCTAAATAATTTTTCAACTTCACATTATATTAGCTCAGTAACTATATTCAAAGACACATGATTGCAGCTAATGTAAGGAACATTGCCAGGGTACGTACTGTGGTGCAAGTGATGCTGCTAGTTCATTATAAGAGGGATATGTAAGACTTTTGCTGTCAAATCTGTCAATCTTACCTTGACAGATCACAGGGAGGCTACTGTGAGAAATGGAAAAATACAATACAGGCTTACAAAGGAATAGAATATAATAGCATTACAGAGTAGCAATTTGGATAATGACACCCAGAGCAGGACAGGAAGGAACTGAGTATACAAACATAGTAAAACAGCAATAAATACAGTCAAAAGGGGAAAAAAAGTGATATAAAGGCAAAATTAATGGCTCTTTACTGAAATGCATTGTAGTATTTAAAAATGCAGATTAAAGCTTATGATTTTGTAGCCATTGCAGAGACCTGGTTACAATGAGATCAAAGCTGGGAACTAAATAGTCAGAGGTATGTGACTTTTTCACAGGCAGGAAGGAAAGGGTGGTAGTGTAACATTGTTGGTATGGGATGGAATAAGTATAATAGCAAGAAATGATCTTGGATGGAAAGTGCAATATTCAAATGGATGGAGATAAGAAATAAAAAGGGTAAAACACTGGTAGGAGTAGTCTACAGTCTATTCTGTGGGTTAGAATAAATCAGGAGTTAATGCCTCCATGGAAAAAAGGCAGTACATTTATCATGGGTGTCTTTAATCTTCAAATCAGGGGCTGTCCTTTGATTTGATTTGATTTATTTATTGTCATGTGTATTGTAGTGATTGAAACGAAGTGGATATGTTAACTTTAAGGTTCTTGATTGGGAGTGTTAACCTGGGCCAATCAAGAAAGCCTTGCCTGATCAATGTAACCAGGGCATTAGAATCTCCTCAGTTGAGAATTGACTCCCTGCTGGCTTGCCTCAACAACCAACGTGGACTGTGGATCGTTTATTATTGAGCTTTGTTTCTACAAAGAAAATATAATCAGGAGATTAGAATCTTCTCAAGGACTGACACTGAGCTGGCTGGTCACAGCCAGTGTACTGTGCATTAGTAAATAAATGGTGATTTGGTGACAGGACACCGGTCTCTGTGTAGTTACTTCAGTGGTGGTGATAGTGGGATTAATGAAGTAACCATGCCAAAGTGCCTTCTAGCTGAAATGCAATTGGATTTCAAACAGGCATTGCAACTGGCCTTGTCATTAGAAAATGCGGCAAGTGGACCATGGACACTCTAGGGCATCCCAATGGAAGTGGACAACCTCACCTGTCCAACTGAGCTTGGGAAACACCACTTGAGAGTAGGCAATTGCAGAGCCTCATTCAGGGCATGTCCTGAGCAGAGGGCCCTAGTAGCCTAATCCACAGCAGAACCCCAAGTGGCTAAGCAATTCTTCAGGATCTGGGCCAGCAAGCCATTGTAGTTGCTGCCGGTATATGGACTCAAGACAGCAAAGGCATTGTACAATGCCTGACTTCAGTAGGAAAGCTTGAAGGCTGGTACCCAGGACAGTGCACACCCTGGAAAGTTCCCCTCCTTGTGGGTTGGAACAATTTAATTTCTTAGTGACACCCAAATTGAGCCGATTTAAATTAATATTTGGTTAAATGATCACCCAGTTCCCTTGGAGGTCGATACTGGCACAACTGCATCTGTCTTTGCAGAATCTGTCTTTTAACAGGATTCCCTCAAGACTCTAACCTTTAAGCTTGCACAAGACCTCAGCCAGACTGAGCACATACACTGGGTAACCATTGTAAGTTAAAGGACGCAACATCAGTTCTGGTCTCCTGAGAGAAACAGTTGGTGCAGTTACCACTGATGGGTCCAAGCCTATTGGGGCAGAATTGTTTGAGAAAGGTTCACTTTGATTGGCTCAACATTTTTTGGTTGGAAAATGACTGCCTCAGGGAAATTCTAATGAAATACCCAGGAGATTTTCAAGAAGGGCTTCGGACTATCAAAGGGACCAAAGCCACTTTACATGTCGACCAGGACGCAATTCCAAGATTTTGCAACGCCTACCTGGTGCCATTTGCCTTGTGGGCAAAAGTAGAGGTGGAAGACCAAAGGAATCATGAAATCAGAGCAGTTTGAAGAATGGGCAGCATCGGTTGTACCAATTGTGAAACCTGAAAGCTTGGTTCACCTTCGTGGGAATTTCAAGTAAATGGTAAACCGCTTCTCATAGCTGGATAAATACCTGATCCCTAGAGGACGTATATGCAAAGTTGGCATGGGGACTGTCCTTTATGAAGCTGGACATGAGACATGCCTACCTGCAATTGCGACTGGATGTGGAGTCCCAGAAGTATGCTACAATTAATACCCATTAGGGTCTATATCAATATACAAGACTGATATTTGTGATATCATCAGCCTGTGCTCTTTTCCAGGGGACCATGGAAAACATTTTACAAGGGCAACCCATAGTTGTCATTAATCTGGTTGACATACTAATGACAAGGAGGACCAATAAATAGCACTTGGAGAACTTAGACATGGTGCTTAAATGTTTCTCCCAGCTGAGCGCACACCTTAGAAGAGAAACATATGTGTTCCAGGAGCTCCAAATGACCTACTTTAGATTACAGAGTGGACAAAATTGCGTTATAACCGTTGGAAGAGAAAGTGAGGGTGATCAAAGGAGCCCTGGCTCCCAGGCCTGTACCGGAGCTTCGGTTTCTCCTTGGGTTAGTGAATTATGACAGAATGTTCACCCTTAATCTGGCGACCATCTTGGCACCCTTACATCTGCTATTAAGAAAAGGTCAGCCTTGGAAACAGTTGCCAAACCAAGAAGCAACCTTTAGGGAAGTGAAAAAGCAGCTATTGTCATCTAAGGTATTGGCCCACTACGATTCAAAGTGAGAAATAGTGCTGACAGGTGATGCCACCCCACACAGTTTCGGGATAGTGTTGACTCACTGGTGGCCCAATAGAGAGGAACACCCAATAGTGTATGCTTACTGGACTTTGGCAGATGCCGAACACAAATATGCCCAGAGAAAGAAGGAAGGCAGTCGTCTTTGGTGTAAGGAAGATTCACCAGTACCTTTATGGACATTGAATTTGTCATAGTCACAGGTCACAAATCCCTGCTTGGGCTACTGTAGGAAGATAAGGCGGTGCCACCCATAGCTTCTGATAGAATTCAGCATTGGGCCATTACTCTCAGCGCATACAAGTACAAGTTAGAACGCCATTCAGAATTCGAATGCCTTGAGCCACCTTCCATCAGTAGATACCACACTAGTGGTGCCTCCTTGGAAAAGTCCATTTTGGTTTTAATCTTTCTGAACAGCCTTCCATTCACCACTGTGAATATCCGACTGTGGACACAAAAAGATCCTCTCCTAGCGAAACTAAAGCCGCTAGTAGTAATAAGAGAAACAGAAGGGCCATCGCAACCAGAATTAAAGCCTTCTTAGACTTGGTGAGACCAGCTCACCGTGGAGGATGGCATATTACTGTGGGGAGCAAGGGTGATTGTCCTGAGTAATGGTCGTCGCCAGATACTGGCCGAACTCCACAGGGTAATCAACAGGTTTCCAAGATGAAGATGCTATGTCTGGTGGCCAGGGTTGGATGCCAACATAGCTACGTTGATGCGGCAGTTGCCAACAAAGACAAAAATTGCCATCACCCCACATTTATGGAAATGGCTGGACTCGGTTGCATGTCAACTATGTTGGTCCTTTCATGGGTCAATGCTCCTGGTCATTGTGTTCGCCCATTCAAAGTAGTTGGACATGCATAAGGTTCGTTCAGCAAACTCAGGAATGACAATTGAGAAGCTGTGAGCATTTTTCGCAGAAGACAGACTCCCAGAGTTATTGGTCTTGGACAATGGGATATTATTTACCAGCAGGGAATTCAAATATTCCAAAAGTCCCATGGCGTTCAGCACATAAGAACAGCTCCATATCATCCTTTGTCCAATGGTCTCGTAGAAAGAGTGGTCCAAAAATTGAAGGAAGGCTTAAAGAAACAGCCTACAGCCTCAATTGTGACGAAACTGTCCCGGTTCCTGTTTGATTATCGGATTACCCCATACACAATAACAGGGTAGCTCCAGCAGATTTGCTGAGTCTGCACCAGGTTAAATCTGATATTTGCAGACCTGGGGAGGGAGGGTAAAACAGTAGCAGGAATGCCAATACTGACCAAATATCTCCTCTAAGTGAGAGATACAGTTTAATTCAGTGAATGAAGTTTGATTCTGGCATCATGGAAATGGCCCTTTATGGATACAAGGCAAGGTTGACGCGAAGTCAGATCCTGTGACATACAAAGTTCGGGTAGGTGATTCTGTCCAGAACAAACACATGGATCACCTGAAAGCTGTTACCTCACAAATGGGGGAGGAGCAAAACATACCTGGCCCCTCAGAACAGCCTGAAGACCAGGCAGAAACTGCAGCTAATGTCGAGGAAACATCAGTCTGAAATGGATGCAACCTCGATACTGTTGCTGCCTGAAGAAGAGGAGGAGACTCTTCCAAGACATTCTGGACGCAATAGATGGGCCACAGTCAAGTACACGCCACCTGTGTCTGGATCTGAGGCAGAGGAACGGGACCTGTTTGAAAGCGTCGCAAGAGAAGCTACAAGCGAAACACCAGACTTTGGGGGTGGGGGGGGTGAAGGTGGAGAATGGGGGGAATAGAGTGATTGGGATGAGTTTGCCCTTATTAACCATGAGGTTCTTTGGCTCAGGTTAAGAACCCCATCAGGAAAGCCTTGACTGACCAGGAGATAGCCGGAAGGGGCTTAGGGTAGGAAGTTGGGAGGGGCAGGCAGTTTGATGGGTTGCCAGGCATGCCTGTGTTCAATGTACTGCTTTGTTGATCATTTTCATTGGACTGTCTTGTATGAATTTGTGTTACTGTTTCCTTGTTGATAGCAAAAAGTGGGATTTGAGGTTCGTGTTCATTTTCCTGCTAACTGGTTACACAGTGGGGTCTGGCCTTGCTGCCCCTTTGCTGTAAATTGCAGTTTCTTGTAAACTGCTGCTTATTGTTTATTGCAAACTGTTGTTTGTATTTTGTACCATTTGATAATTTTTTTTTAAAAACCAGGAGATTAGAATCTCCTCAGTTGAGGGCTAACTCCAAGCTGGCTGGCTAGTGTATTGTGCACTAGTAAATCAAGGGTGATTTGGTGATAGGACACTGGCTTCTGCAGTTATTTCATGTATCTTGTTACAAAAACACAGTGAAAAGTGTATAGTCTCACCACTCTCCAGCACCATTGTAAAACACAGAAAACCAATGCATGGAATATAAGGTCAGAACAATGAAGAAATTAAGAAAATGTCTCCCACTTTACAGTCCTTCTTGTTAAGTGCTGTGTCATGAGCCATGGGCCTGGTGGCCAGCACAAATCTTGTTCGCCACACCACTGCTGCTGGAATGAATGTTGCCCACTCTTCGGCACCAGGATAAAGCGGATGAGTTGTAGGACGGTGCTCGGAGATTGGCAGTCATTGGTATTGAGTACTGAGGCTGTTGCCGTGATGCCGTCATTGTGGGGGATGCTGCTGTAGAGTGCTGAAACATCCATTGTGACGAGGAATGTTCCCGGTTCGACTGGTCCGTGGGTACTGACTTTCTGTAAGAAAACTACAGTGTCGCGACAGAAGCTGGGGGTCCCCTGTACAACGGGTTTCAAGATGCCTTCGACATAGCCAGAGAGGTTCTCACACAGGGTCCCGTTGCCCGATACGATGGTCCTGGTGTGTTGGCTTTGTGTATCTTTCGAAGGCAGTATAAGTCGCCCAAGCGAGAAATGTGTGGGATGAGGGTGCTTAGAAATCTCTGAAGGACTGGATCCAAACTTCTGAACAATGTGTTTAGTTTACGGGTGTGCTCTTTGTCTGGATCGGCCGGTAATTGCTTGTAGTCTTCAGTTGTCGGAACACTTCCTTGCAGTAATCTTTTCTATTCTGAATGACGATGGCTCCTCCTTTACCTGCTGGTTTGATGACAATATTGTGGTTGGTTTTGAGAGCATGAATGGCATTGCATTCTGATCGGGTGATTTTCTGCTCTACTTTGTGAGTGCGGCTGGGTGTATACCTACGCATACACAGGATCTGTTCAGATGAGGAGGAATGTGATAGGCACCTGGAAGTAGTCAAGGATGCCTTTCTAAGAATGGGTAACGATGCTCAACTCATCGACTGCCAGTTCCAAAGTGCCACAGCGAGAAACTGTAAAGATCTCCTCAGGAGACAGACACGAGCTGCAACCGACAGGGTACCCTTCGTTGTGCAGTACTTCCCCAGGAGCCGAAAAACTATGCCATGTTCTTAGCAGCCTGCAACACATTATCAACGAGGATGAGCACCTTGCCAAGACCTTCCCCGCACCTCCACTTCTTGCCTTTAAACAACTACGAAACTTCAAACAGATCATTTTTCGTAACAAACTGCCTGGCTTGCAGGACAACACCATACAACCTTGTCACGGTGGACGCTGCAAGATGTATTAGAGTGTTGACATGGATACCACCATTATGCGTGGGGACACCTCCCACCATATACGTGGCAGGTACTTGTGCGACTCAGCCAACATTGTCTATCTCGTACACTACCAGCAATTTGGTTTTGTTTCTGATTTACAGCATCCACAGTTCTTTCAGCTTTTACTGTTTAAGTATGTCCTGTTAGCTCTCAGAAAATAGATGGAATGCTATAATGACCAGTAATGTTTACATTTATTAGTCAGTATTTGAGAGTTGCTGTTTAAATTTCTTCTCTGCAGTGACAGTCTATATTCATTATATACTTATATGACTGTCAGAAACAGGGCACTGCAATTCATGATTTACAAAATTTATATACCTGCCTCATTTGAATAATTGTGACCTTAATTGTTCCATCTCCAGCACTACTTCCTGGTTCTTAAAGTTGGTGGCAAGCTCTGCACATTGTGTAAAGCATGGCAGTGTTTTCTCTACACCAGATGGTTCAGGCAGTCTCTTCCCTGTTAAAGGGAAACTGCACATGAGGATTGCTGCATTACAAGTTCCTGGAAACTGAACATCAAGAATGACAATGCAATTCACAGTAGTAGAGGTAATGGTGGTGCAGATGTGCAGGAGGAAATATGCCATTGTCCTGTAGGATGTCAAAACCATCATCAAAAATCAGCAACAAAAACAGAAGTAGCTGGAAAAGCTCACCAGATCTGGCAGGACAGAACATAGAACATTGCTGACAAAGGATGTATGCCCGAAACATTGATTCTCCTGCTCCTTGGATGCTCCATGACCTGCTGTGCTTTTCCAGCGCCACACTTTTCGACTTTGATCTCCAGCCTCTGTAGTCCTCAGTTTCTCATAGAACAGTACAGCACAGTACAGGCCCTTCGGCTTTCGATGTTGTGCCAACCTTTTATCCTAGTCTAAGATCAAACTAATCTACATACCCTTCATTTTAACTATTATCCCTGTGCCTATCTAAGAGTCGCTTAAATGTCCCTAACTAATGTCTCTAATTAGATTAGATTAGATTACTTAGTGTGGAAATAGGCCCTTCGGCCCAACAAGTCCACACCGACCCGCCGAAGCGCAACCCACCCATTTCCCTACATTTACTCCTTTACCTAACACTACGGGCAATTTAGCATGGCCAATTCACCTGGCCTGCACATCTTTGGACTGTGGGAGGAAACCGGAGCACCCGGAGGAAACCCACGCAGACACGGGGAGAATGTGCAAACTCCACACAGTCAGTCGCCTGAGTCGGGAATTGAACCCGGGTCTCTGGCGCTGTGAGGCAGCAGTGCTAACCACTAATGTATCTGACTCTACTACCACTGCTGGCACTGCATTCCACGTACCTACCACACTCTGCGTAAAGATCCTACTTCTGATATCTCCTTAAACCTTCCTCCAATTACCTTAAAATTATGCCTCCTCATGATAGACACTTCTGTCCTGGGAAAAAGTCTCTGGCCATGCAGTCTATGTATGCCTCTCATCATCTTGTACACCTCTATCAAGTCATCTCTCAGCCTTCTTTGCTAGACTTCTTCATAAGACATACCGTCCCCTCCAGGCAGCATCCTGGTAAATCTCCTCTGCACCCTCTCTAAAGCTTCCACAATGAGGCATCCAGAACTGAGGACAATATTCCAAGTGTGGTCTAACCAGGGCTTTCTCGAGCTGCAGCATAACCTGGTGGCTCTTAAGCTCAATCTCCCTGCTAAGGAAAGCCAACATACCATATGCCTTCTTAACAACCGCTATCAACTTGGGTGGCAACTTTGAAGGATCTATGGACATGGACCCCAAGATCCCTCTGTTCCACCACACTGCCAAGAATCCTGCCCTTAACCTTGCAATCTGCATTCAAATTCGACCTTTCAAAATGAATCACTTCACACTTTTCCAGGTTGAACTTCATCTACCACTTATCAACCCAGCTTTGTATCCTGTCAATGTCCCATTTCAACCTACAACAGCCCTTCACACACCTCCACCAATATTTGTGTCATCAGCAAACTTACTAACCAGGTCCAACTCTGCTGGAGCTATCCCTGTAATTGTATGAGGTGTGGTCTGATAATCAAATGGGAATCGGGACCACTTGGTATTAAGTGAAGCCATATTCTGTTTGTTTAAGCCAGCCTTCAATGGGCTGTTCTTTCTGCCAGATCATTGGATGATGGATGGTATGGAACTGTCCTTGTATGCTAAATGCCATTCAAGTTTAGGATATACTCAAAATCGCTGCTGGTAAATGATGGTCTGTTGGCTGTGACTAACACTTCCAGGAGCCTGTGTATTGCAAAAGATGCTCGCAGCTGTTCTATAGTCACACCTATGTTTGATGAATGAACTTCATGCATGTTCAACCATTTTGAGAAGGCATCCACAATGCCTAAGCACATTAAGCCCATGAAAGGGCCGGCACATTCAATTAGTAACCGAGTCCAGATTTTACCCGGCCATTCCCACAAAAATGGCAGAGCTGCTGGCTGTAATTTTTGTCTTTGTTGACATTCTGGGCTCAACCCCACCAAAATGGCTATGTCGCCATCCAGTCCTGGCAACCAGACATAACTTCCTGCGTACATCTTCATTTTGGACACCTCTGGATGACCGTGGTGGAGTTCAGCCAGTACCTGGCAGCGACCTTTGCTTGAGCAATTACTCTTGCTCCCCACAATAAAAAAATGTTCACTACTATTCTTAGAACAGCTGGTGCTGGAGCCTACCAGGGAGAAGGCAATTCTGGATCTGGTATTATGCAATGAACCAGAATTGATCAGGGATCTCGAAGTGAAGGAGCCATTGGGAAGTAGTGACCATAATACAATAAGCTTCAATCTGCAATTTGAGAGGGAGAAGTGACAATATTTCTGTTAAATAAAGGGAACTATGGAGCTATGAGGGAGGAGCTGGCCAAAGTTCAATGGTGCAATACCTTAGCAGGGATGACAGTGGAGGAAAAATAGCAGATAGTTCTGTGTATAATGCAGAAGGTGCAGGATCAGTTCATTCCAAAAAGGAAGAAAGATCCCAGGAGGAGGCATGGGTGGCCGTGGCTGACGAGGGAAGTTAAGAAACATATAAAGTTAAAAGAGAAAAAGTATAACATAGCAAAGATAAGTGGGAAAACGGAGGACTGGGAAGCTTTTAAAGAACAACAGAGGATTACTAAGAAGGAAATACGCAAAGAAAAAATGAGGTACGAAGGTAAACTGGCCAATAATATAAAGGGCTCGTATCAACTGACAGGAGTATTTGCTTTAACCTCTCCTTACCATGATCTGAAGTCACCATCTGCTTAAAGAAGACCACTATCATCCCTCAATGACTATCACTTGGTGACTCTGACCTCCATAAACAAGTGCTTCCAGAGGACAGCCACTGCTCGTAGCTCTGGCCTCCCAGTCTGCCTTGATCCCTTTCAATTAGCCTAACATTGCAACAGATCTACAGCAGACGCCATTTCATGGCCCTACACTCATCCCTGGAACATCTGGATTACATGGATACTTAAGTCAAGCTTCTACTCATTGAAGATGGATTAGTCAATTATGTATAATTTCAAACAAACTAATCTCCAAACTGCAAGACCTAGGTCTCCGCTTCACCCTCTGCAACTGGATCCTCGACTTTGTGATCCACAGACCACCACCAGTGAGAAAAAGCAACAGCACCTCCTCCACAACAATCCTCAACACTGGTGCCCTGCAAGACTGAACATTCAGCCCTTTACTGTACTCCCTGTATGTGCACGGCTATGTGGCCAAATTTTGTCCTAACTCCATCTACAAGTTCACTGACAACACCACTGTCACAGGCTTGATCTCAATTATGACACTGAATACAAGAAAGAGATAGTGTCAGCAAAATGAAAGAGCTGGTTATTGACTTCAGGAAACAAGGTGGAGGGCATGCCCATGTCTACAACAGTGGAGCTGAGGTGGGGGTGTGGGGAGCATTTGTTCAGAAGAATTAAGGATATCTGTTCTTATGGCCAATGGATCAATGTAAATAAGGTGATAACATTCGTTCACTTGTGGAATGTGTGGCAGTACTTGCTTTTGACCCAGAGGCCTAGAAGCTGTGCATATTTTACAGTTGGATGTTGGATAACTGAGTTTCTGGTTTATATGGAAGACTCTTAACAAAACTCATACTCAATAGGAAAAGAACTTGTAATTTAATAAGCTGAGTGGAATATGCACGTAATAGAACAATCCTGATACATTTTCACGTATACCACACTGAGATTTAAATTTGTGAAGCTCAACTCCCTAATCCTGACTGTTCTGGAATGTGAATGTCTCATTACCCTGACTGGCGGGACTACCTTACGCTGAAAGACTGGAGCGACTGGGCTTGTATACCCTTGAGTTTAGAAGAATGAGAGGGGATCTGATTGAGACATATAAGATTATTAAAGGATTGGACACTCTGGAGGCAGGAAACATGTTTCCGCTGATGGGTGAGTGCCGAACCAGAGGACACAGCTTAAAAATACGGGGTAGACCATTTAGGACAGAGATCAGGAGAAACTTCTTCACCCAGAAAGTGATGGCTGTATGGAATGCTCTGCCCCAGAGGGCAGTGGAGGCCCAGTCTCTGGAATCATTTAAGAGAGAGTTGGATAGAGCTCTCCAGGATGGTGAAATCAAGGGTTATGGAGATAAGACCGGAACAGGATACTGATAAAGGATGATCAGCCATGATCATATTGAATGGTGGTGCAGGCTCGAAGGGCAGAATGGCCTACTCCTGCACTTATTGTCTATGTCTACTATGATTCAGTCTTGCCGGGTCCAGAAAAGTTTTGAATCTGGCTGTGATATTCCTTTTGTTTCTCACATCACCACCAGTTGTTTTAGTTTTGCAGCACTGGGTCTTTTTGCGTCCACAGTCTGATATTATCAGCAGTGAGCAAAAGGGTATTATGAAAGTTTGAAACCAGAATGAACATTTTAGTGGCAGCAGCACCAGTGGAGTATCAGCCAGTGGGAGGCAGCTGAAGGCATCCACATTTGCTACTTGGCCTCCCGGACCATGTTCCAACTTGTAGTTGTACGCACTTCAAATGAGAGCCCACTGCAGCATTAAACGAGAAGCTATGGACTTGGCTTTATCTTCTTTGAGTAGCCCTAGCAGAGGTTTGTGGTCCATTACTATTACAAATTTAAAGGTATTGGTGGAACTTTCTGACACCAAAGATGACCGCCAACTTTCCTTCTCGATCTGGATGTATTTGCTCTTGGCATCAGCCATAATCTGGGAAGCATAAGCTATTGGGAATTTCTCTCCATTTGGCCATATGAGAACCAACACTACCCTGATACCATACGGGGAGGCATGGCATATCAGCATCAGATCTCGCTTGAGTTCATGTTGGGCCAATACCTCAGACAATAATGGCTGCTTCTTCATTTCACTAAAGGTGATGTCTTGTCTATGAGACCATTTCCAAAGTTGCCCCTTTTTCAATAGCAAATGTAAGGGTGCTAGGTTATGTATGAACTTGTCATGATAATTCACTAATCCAAGGAAAGACCTAAGTTCTGGTACAGTTGTGGGAGCTGGGGCATCTTTGATTGCCCTCACTTTGTTTTCCAAACTGGTGTAATCTAGTCTTGTTGATTTTGTAACCCACGTAAGTTACTTGGGGTGCCTGGAACACACATTTTTCTTTCCAAGGCATATACCCGAATCGGAGAAATGCCTGAGGACTGTGTCCAAGTTCTGTACAAATGCTCTTTGTTGGTCTTTCCTGTTATTAAGATAGATAAATGGCAACCTGTGGCAGACCTTGTAAAATGTTCACCACTGTCTGCCGGAAAATAGCACAGGCTGATGTCATTAGGAGAAAGTGAGGACTGCAAATGCTGAGAGTCGGAGTCAAAAAGTTTGTGCTGGAGAAAGCACAGCAGGTTAGGCAGTATCTGAGTAGCAGGAGAGTTGATGTTTCGGGCATTCCTGATGAAGGACTTATGCCCAAAATATGAACTCTCCTCTTCAAATGCTGCTCGGCCAGCTGTACTTTTTAAAGCACCACACTTTTTGATACAGGCTGACGATATGCCAAGTGGCAGTCCCATATATTGGTACAAGCTCTTATAGGTATTAACTGTAGCATACTTCTGGGAATCCTCATCTGACTGCAATTGCAGGTAAGCATGGTTCATGTCCATCTTTGTGAAGGACAGCTCCGCCCCCACCCCCACCACTTTTGTGTATAAATCCTCTATGCATGGGATTGGGTATTTATCCAAGGATGAGAAGCAATTTACCATTTGTTTAAAATTCTTACAAAGGCAAATCAACCAATTGGGCTTCACAATCATTACGGCCGGTGCTGCCCATTCTGCCAAA
The DNA here is from genome assembly GCF_004010195.1 of Chiloscyllium plagiosum. Classification (NCBI taxonomy): domain Eukaryota; kingdom Metazoa; phylum Chordata; class Chondrichthyes; order Orectolobiformes; family Hemiscylliidae; genus Chiloscyllium; species Chiloscyllium plagiosum. Next base: position 8,210,276 of record NC_057743.1, on the reverse strand, counting down.
GTGTACTGGTTTGATGATTCCTTCACTTTCCAGTCTCCTGATTTCTGCCTCTACTTTTGCATAAAATGCAATGGCGTTGGGCAGGCTTTGCAGAATGGAATTATTTCCTGGTCAACAAGCAAGGTGGCTTTGGCCCCTTTGACAGTCCCTAGACCTTCCTGAAAATCTTGCAGGTATTTAATTCAGACTTCACTCAGGCAGTCATTTTCTAATGAAAAAATGTTGAGCCAATCGAGGTGAATCTTTCTCAACCATTTTCATCCCACCAGGCTTGGGCCCAAGCCTTGTACTACAATCAGAGGTAACTGAACCAGCTGTTTTTCAAATCCATGACCACATCCATCTAGAAGGACAAGGACAGCAAATGTATGGGAACACCACCACTTCCAAGTGCCCCTCCAAAACCACTCACCATCCTGACTTGGAAATATATCACGTTCCTTCACTGATGCTGGGTCAAAATCCTGGAATTCCCTCCCTAAAGGCATTATGGATCAACCCACAGCAGGTAGACTGCAGTACTTCCAGAAGACAGCTCACCACCACCACCACCTTCTCAAGGGATGGGCAATAAATGCTGGCCCGGTCAACAATGACCATATCCCACAAATGCATTTAAATAAAGCCTACTGTCTGAAACATTAAAGTTGATTTCAGTTGATTGAAAAATTAAAATTAACAAGAATATATTATAAGCTCTCCAATATGGAAATCTTCAGTTGGAAAATCTAATTGTCTAGAAATCTTTTGAGTAGACCCATGGACTCACTGTTTGGCTTTTCAGGCACTGCAGCAAACTGAGAAGGCAAGGCCTTACTTGATTTTTGAACTGAAGACAGAAAATGATGGACAGTGGGGGTCATGGTAATGATATATCATGGGATATTACAGTACAAGCTTATGAACATACTGGACTTCTCCCTCAGCATGGTGTCTTCCTATCCTTTTTGGTCTCTCTCTCTCTCTCTCTCTCAGTCTATTCCATCTTATATCTCTCTTTTTCTATCAGAACATTTTTTTCCCTCTTTGCCTCTTTTTCTCTCTGTTTCTCATAATCGCTTTTCACGAACTTTTTCTCTTCCTGACCTATCATTTTGTAGCGGTACCTTTTCACAGATGCAGTCATTTCCAGGATATCATTTTATTTTCAAATCCTAGGTATGATACAACATTGGATCAGGAAGAGATGAAGTCCCATTTTCTGGCACTGCTTTGTGCTCAGGTTGCTAACTTAACCTTGGGCAGAAGTATGTTTCAGCTTCCTATACCTGATTGCAGTACTGTGACCAGAACTGAAGTTACATATGTATTAGATATATGTTATATACTATAATATACCAAGATGAAGAGAATTTCTTTTACTCAGAGGGCAGTGAATATTCAGAGTTCTCTCCCCCAGAGAGCTGCAGGAGGTTAGTCTTTGAGTATATTTAAAGTATAAATTGATAAATGTTTGGTTATCAGTGTCATAGAGAGTTACAGGGATAGTGGAGGTTAAAAAGCAATAGATCAGCCATAGTTGTAATAATTGTGGAACAGGCTCGACAGCTGAATGACCTACTCCTGTTCGTCTGTAGCAACATTTAATAAGTTGGACCTGGTTTGATAGCTTCTGCTATCATGTCCAGACACAGAACTTTTTTGTTATGAGAGTAATTAAAATGCAATTCTCTAAAGAAAGGCTACTTTTTCCCTTCCTCCTCCCAGCGCACTCTTAAAACACCTAGCTCCATAATTTTAATCATATTTGTCAAATAATGTGGGGGTATGCCTTGTAGCTCCTTATCCAGGGTTCAAACTGCAATACAAACAATGACAATGAGCAAAGCCCAGAGCTCGAGCGGTAAGGCCTTCGTTGATATGGAATGAGATGCTTGCATCCAATTGAGCCCATTCTCCCCTCCTCCTGCTGGTTGAGGGAGAAAACAAAACCCTTTTGCTGCACAATGCTAAATGTCCTATCAGTTGAGATATACATGGTATGGCCATGGAAGGGGCATTCCTGTCAGAATGTCAATCCTTCCACTACACCTTATTCTCAGACAGAACAGTTAAAATATTAACAAAAACAAACAGACTATCTAACTATAAGGGAAAGGAGCAGAAGTATGGCATTTGGCCCATTGAGTCTGCTCAGTCATTCAATGAGATCATGTTTGATCTGATAATCCTCAACTCCACTTTCCTATCTTTTCCCCTAACCCTTGATTCACTCACTGATTAAAAGTCAGCCTATCTTACCCTTGAATATACTTAACTACTCACCCTTGACAGCTTTTTGCAATAAGGAATTTACTACCTTCTGAGAGGAGATACTCCTCATCACCTTTTTCTTAAATGGGTGACCTCTTCCTCTGAGATTATATTATCGGATCCTAAACTGTCCACAAGGGGAAACAGCTTCTCAACATCTACTCTGTCATGTCCTCTAAGATTCTGGATCAGTGGTGCTGGAAGAGCACAGCCCTCCACCTCCGAGCTTACTTTCACAATCAGGACTCCCGCCCACCTTCCGAGGACCCCTTCGCCCACCTCCAATACACTGCATCCACCTGGACACCCCGCGTTGGCCTATTACCTGCCCTCGACCTCTTCATTTTCAACTGCCGCCGGGAC